>NW_023144625.1:5275850-5302697 GCF_012932325.1 Thrips palmi | reverse complement strand
TATTGAATTTCATCATTTGCATCCGTTTCCATTCATAATTTCATCAAAAACTTCAGATTTACGCTTTTAGCCTAACCTCGGCGTATTCAACAACCATTAAGAAACTTATTAAATTCTTCCGATTTTCAAATAAATAATGTCTCTCCTGTAACAAACAAGATCAACAATAACTCCGTTCCGATAAAAATCAAATCAAACTTCCAAAGTCAACGTCCCTTTTAACTTAAACCACAAATTCCTTAGACCACATTGTGAGAACAAAGACGGCGACGGCCCTTCATACTCCTTACAACTTTACAAGTTAATTGCGTGATTTCAACCATAACTTATTATCACAGAATATTCCTGGGCCCATAACCTGTTGAAATATGTGCCAGGTTTGGGATGTTTGCCTATTGAAACACAGCAATTCGGTTCACGAAACTTCACGAATTTATTGTGCGTTCACACACTCGTACAGAGACACACACACGCAGCAGATTACTCCGCGCACCGCAGGAGGTACTACATTATGAGAAATACTTCGCTACACTTTACACTTCTTGATGTTTCTAGTCTGTTCGGTTCTGTATGAGAAATTGCCTCATTCCAACAGATGAAAAGAATCCATAAATAGATGTATTTTGTGCAATAAATAATCCATATATTTAGTGCTAACAGATTTTGAACTGATATTGGGTTCAATGACACGATTCAGGTTTTGAGCGGTGGGTGACTTGGTAATTGCTTTTAATGGGACGATTCCTTTCACTTCACCAAAGCTTGTGTCCGACAACTGGAACCAAGTATTGGTAATGATTTAAAAGCTGGCTTTCTGAATGTAAGCCCAATGTTAATACTATACTGTATTATTTTACTGTAAAGATAAAATATCACGAGGCGTGAATAAGGTAAATTAAGTTGGCGTATTGAGCAACAAGTGGCCTCTGCATTTGACTTCATGAGACGATTCACTGAATTTGACAAAACTTGTTCTCCGTCGAATGCTTCAGATCAGCCTGCTCTAAACTGAGTCACTTAATAAAAACTATGATTACATATTCCAGTCTATATTGTTTAATTCACTGGTTTTAAATGAAAGAATGACAAAAGGCTTCTCAAATATAACTAATAAATTTGTGAATTCATTAGTTTGAAGAAAAAGATGTATCGAATAGTGAGTCAAGCAGACGAGTAGCTAATTAAGCGATTCAATGCTGGCAATGGAATGTTACTCGACTGAAGGAATCGCATTGGTGTGGCATCAGGGTATTGGTGACGACAAAGGGTGATCCATGAATACCTACCCAGACCCATTCTTTACCCATTATTGATCAATTTGATATCAATATTTTTCAATCGAATCTCATATTGATTCTTGGATGTTTTGGAGTGCTGATTATGAAAACCACTTCCATTTCTACTCCAGACTTATATTTTCATCTCAAATTAGGTCATTCCGGACCAAAATTTTCAGGTCGAGTTTTATATTGTTTCCTGCAGTGTTTGATGAGCTGAACTCAAAAATAACTTCAAAATTTTTCCCAGACTCACGCTTTACCAAATTTTGACCAAATTTGTACCAAAATTTTTGTTCTGAGTTTGATGTTGATCCCAACAGTTTTTTGTGTGCTGATAACGAAAATCACCTCGACTCCAGACTTATATTTTAATCCCAAATTTTGGTCATTTTGGACCAAAATTTTCAAATCGAGTTTCATATTGTTTCCTGCAGTTTTTGGTGCGCTGAACTCAAAAATGACTCCCAAATTTTTCCCAGACTCACGCATTACCGAATTTTAACCAATTAAGGACCAAAATTTGGAATCGAGTTTGACGTTGATTCCAACAGTTTTTTGTGTGTGCTGATAACGAAAATCACCTCCATTTATACCCCAGACCTACATTTCACTCAATATGACCACAAGCTGCACATTTCGTCTACATAAAGCAAAGTCCGAAATGCACAAATTCGCATCGCTCAGCCCACACTACGCGCCACCTAAACGGCGCGTACCCCTAGTGTTTAGAATCCAAAACTGACCTCGTTTGATCAATTTGATGAAAATTTGACAAGTTCTGTCGATTTTAGTACCGCCGTGCAGAGCGGTCCGCCGCGCGCGGCCCGTCGGCAGCGGTGGGGCGCGGGCTCACGCTCACGAGCTCCCTAGGCCGTTTCCGACCCTGCACATACCGTGCCAATGTTGAAGTGGCGGGAAAATGGTTCAGTCGGGTAGAGGGGGCAAGAAACCGGAAGAGCGAGGAAGAGGGGTAGTGAGGAGTATCGCCGCGTCCTAGCCGTCACTACTCCTTGTATCAGGGACTTAACAAGCGTGCTGAAGTGAATGACATTTCGCGTATTACGCCCTTATTACGCGTTATTACGCGTTATTACGGCCATTACGCGCTATTACGCGTTATTACGCGTTATTACGGCCATTACGCGCTATTACGCGTTATTACGCGTTATTGCGCCAGACATGTACAGTCTATTACGCGAGTAAATACCCCCTCGCTTTCGGGCTCCACCACGGTGGGCTCCACGTCGCACCAGGTCGCCACCCGGTGTAGACAGGTGCAGAGAGTCTCTCTACACCGAGGGTCGGCAACTCATATGGTACTTCGTACGCGGCGGCTATATTACCCGTATAGTACCTGTATATTACCATATATACTTGCAATTACCCACATTTCGCCTCTATAATACCCCTATATTTCTATATATTACTTTGTATTACATATATATTACCTGTAGTACTGGTAATTTACGTATACTCCCTCGTACAGTTCCACCAAATTTTACCGCATAAATGGGTGTTTCTATTTGCATAAAGTGCCCATCCCTACCCGCAAGCCGGTTGGCCTGGCCGGCCGATCCGCCCTTTTCGGGCCTTCATTTAGGACGGCCCCGTGGCCCCACGTGCCCCAAATTTCATGATCGGTAGTAGAGTGACCTAGTTTGAAAGCCAGAGCGTGCAAGTGTCACCGACACTCCTGCTCCTCGCAATAAGTCTCCGAAAAGAGCTCATCGCGCTGTCGCCGCGCCGGCCGGACCAGCCCGCGCCGCTCCGGGCCATGCTCTCTCAGCACAAATCGACCAAAAATCGAGATCTAGAGGTCCTAGCGAAAATCGGCAACCAGGGGGTTGTTCCTGATACCCACTTGACAGATTGACCCGAAGAGGCAAGGTTTGGGGGCTGAATCTTGAGTCATAAGGTTTTGAACACCGCTGTGGTAAATTTCCGGAAATTTTGACTTTGAGAGCTTATAAATTCCGTGTCAAGATTGATATTGTCGGTTTATCAACGTGAGCGGCTCTATGGACCCTCCCTAAGCGACGCTAGAAGTTTGGTTCGAAAATTCCAATTCTAAATGCCATTTTGATCGAAATTAAACCTGGACAGCGCGAAAACTGCCGATGTGGCGGCGGGTGCCTACCCGGAATCCCCGTAAGGCGCCATGTTAATTCAAAACCGTTATAACTTTTTTCCTAAGGGACGGATCAAATGCCTCTGCGGGTCAAAACCTTTTTTGGCCCCAACTATCGATGTGCAAAGCGGCATCATAGTACATGATTTGCAGTATTCGTCCAATTCGCTGACGTTCACCAGGCACTATACACCGTGTGGCCACCGAGGAAGCTCTAAGCTGCGGGCCGGGCCGGGGGTGCGGAAAAGTCCCTAACCCTTATTTAGCGAGCGCGCGCGGCTAGCGCCAAGCCGTAGAGCCACTGGTCGCCACAGATTCCCCGAATTCGCCACTCTGAAGCCACTCGGAGGCCGAAGCGCCACTCGGGTCGGCCACCCCCCCACTGGGGCCCACTTCGCGGCCCGGCCCGCAGCTTAGAGCTTCCTCGGTGGCCACAACGGTGTAGAGCCAGCAAAAATTTCCCCCGGGGCTGGATCGCGGCCGAGTCGGGCAACCCTGCCTTCCTGCCGACCGCACGCACGTCCACGATGTGGCGGCACCGGCACGCGCAGCAGCAGCGCGCGCCCGCTACGTCACGCCACTGCAGCCGTAAGCACGCTGCGTCTGCGTTTCAGCGATCTGCGTCAGTCTCTGCCTTGCGCCCTGCGCTGAAAGGGTCTAATGCTGTGTGGAGTGGATGCCGCTCGATCCGTGAGTTTCTCTTTCCGCCTTGGCGACCCCCCCGGGAGCACCCTGACTGACTTCGCCCAGTGTGCGGGCCTGCCGGACCAGCAGAGAAGTGGTGACCATGGATTGCAGCGACGTCAATTTAGAGGTAGCGACATCATTGTCAAATTTCAATAAAATTTCAGTCAAATTTTCGATAAATTTTATTCAAATTTCGATGAAAAACAGTAAAATTTTCGATAAATTTTAGTCGAATTTCGATGAATTTTAGTCGAATTTCGATAAATTTTTATAAATTTTAAACATTTTGATGAATTTTGGTGTACAAATTTAGCTGGAGTTATTTCTCCTTGTATCCCATCTGTAGGTGTGAACTCAGCCAAGTTGCTTTTGTAGATGTGTACTCAGCTGAGTAATTACATCTGTAGATGCGTTCTTAGCCAATGCATCTGTGCAAGTGTGCATCTGTAAACACCTACTGAGTACACACTTAAGTTTGTAGAGTATATTCGTATTGTTCCCCCAGCATTTCCTCTTTCCAAGGCATCGGCATCGCTGGCTGCGGAGTGCTGCAGTTGCGGCCTGCAGTGGGACCAAGACCGTCGTCCCGCTGGCCGTTTAACTGCGGCCACTCGCCGTGCCACCCCTGCGGGACGCGTGCTCATCGGGCCCAGAGAGGCGCTGCCCCGCGTGCTCCAAGGTAAAGCATTACACATATTTTGCACCAAATACGGGGGGAAAATCGTTTCGAGGGGTCCCATTCAAAAGATCTTTTCCAACGCAATCGAATTTCACGAAGTTAGACCATTTGGGACGGATAAGAAGGTATGCGGATTGTACCCGCACTAATTGGTTTTTTTTATTTTTTCATCTTCAAGATTGTGTGATTGAAACAAATTTTTTTGGGTTTTGTAGCTGTTTCAAATGATCAAACTTGGTCACATTCGCTTGCGTTGCAGATAAGGTTCTTTGAATAGGAGCGCCCAGTTAAGCAAATTGTAAAGTGAAAAAAGTGGCTTTTTGTCTTTTTTTAAATACTTGCGCCAGAAGTCTCAATTGAGGGGTAAAAATTCCTCTCTATCACATAAACTCATACACTAAGATGAGGGCCGCAAACCCCTATCAGTTTCTGGGTTATGGGGGGTTTACAATAACTTTTAGTCGTTTGTACCAAAGTCTCATCACGACAATGGATTAGCTACCCAGTCTTCAGATTCTAGCAATTTTATCTATTTTTGAATAGGGAAGAGAGAGCGTTGCCAGTATTTTAATATCTGCCTTAGTTTTCCTGTAAAACCAAAAACAAGACCAAAATGGGGCAAGATCTCTCAACTTTGAAGGAAAAAAAAAGGCCTGATAAAATAGCTCTTACTGCCTCTTCTCGGCTGATATCTTCAAATGTGCCAACGCGATCTTTTTCTATGCAAGAATAGATAAAATTGCCAGAACCCCGAAGAATGGGTAGCTAGTCCTTTGTTGTGAGGAGAATTTGGGAGAAACGACCAAAAGTTTACGTAAACCTCCATAACTCAGAGAGGAGTTGGGGCCCCCAACTTTGGGAATAAATTCACCTTATAGTGGGAAATTTTTACCACAAAATGATCTTGTGACAAATATATCTAGGACATGCTAGTTTCATTTTACAGTATCCGTAAGATCTTTTGAATAGGACCCCTCCGTTTAAGTTTTGTTTCACTGTTATTCAACATATGTGAATGTGACATCTTATTCGCTAGAATGAAAATTTGTGACGTTCGTTTGAATATGATGCCACAGTTGTTTGAAAGTTGACCCACGTTTGAACGAAAGTGACATGTTAATTACACTCTCGTTCCAGGAAAGTGACGTCACGTTGAAACGAATGTGATAAGATGTCACGTTCCTTTGAGCATTGTGTCACGTCACATTCGTTTGAATGTAAATAAGCTAGGCTGGATTCACCTTCAAACGAATGTGTGACAATGCTCAATGGAACGGACGTCTTGTCACGTTCCTGGAATGAGTGTTAACGGCCGTGTCACGTTTCAACGAATGTGACATCGTATTCAAACAAACGTGACGAAGCACATATTCCAACGAATATGACGTCATTCGTTGAAGTACAGGGATCATTTTGCGGTGTTGTTCATTGCCCTTAGTCTCGCCTGTAATTGAAAAATACCGCGGTCAGTGGCATTTTGTACTAACATTGTAGTTTTGTTTCATTATCTTTTTCAGAAGTCAAAGCAAGTGGTCGAACAGGAGGAACATGATACAAGGTACGATCCGGCTGACGGAAGACATACTCGCGTTGGGTTTCGCACCGTGTGTGCTGTACTTATTCGAGGGCTGGATCTTTTTATATGATATCCATGGAGATGAATGTGAAGAGAATGCCAATGCTTTCAAGGGCGCAAGAGGTAAACGAACCTGTGCTCGTCCTTTGCAGCATCTGGTGCTTGGACTGCGAGGCGCCGACCACCGACGTGTGCCTGAGAGAGCACTCGTACGGCAACGCGCAGCGCTTGGCCCGCGACGCAGCCCAGAGCGTGGCCGCCTCGCACGACGGTGTGGCCGCGGAGCTGCAGAACGCCCAGGAGGCCCTGCAGACCCTCAGGTAGTACACTGTGAAAATTTGAGTCGTCACTTGATGACAATTTCAAGGCTAATTTTACAACTACAACTATTACAACTATGTCATGAAAAAATTGATGACATTATTGTGGTCACGCCCATGCAATAAGTCATCAAATTGTGATGAGATTGTCATGATTTGAATTTAATGAAAATGTCATCCACGTTCTTGTCGTAAAAAGACAACAAATTTTCACAGTGTAGGTTTGGCCAAAGTAGAGGGCTTCACTGTCAAAAAGAAAAACAACGACGTCCCGCCAATTTTTACACAGCCTTTACTGCAGTTTTAGGTGCAGTTGTCACTCACTGTTAAAAATAGTTGTTTTAAAACAACAACACAGTTACCAACCTCGACAACGCTGTTGTTTGTGAACAAGTTTGCTTGTTTTGAAACGACGAATTCGTTGCTAATTATTTTTATGACTTATGCTGTTTCAAAACAATATTTTGCTGCGTACAAACAACCCGGACAATCTAAGAAGTGGTTACTGCGGGGTAACCGGGACTCTACTAGGTCTATGACCTAATCGGCAATAAAAATTGATGCAAATAAGGCTGTCTATCGGTTTACAAACATCTTGTGGACTAACGACGCAACTCGTTAGTAAACAACAAAAGTCATTTGAAAACAACTTTGATCGCTAAGAAAATTAGCAACATATTTACTGCTAAATTACAACATAATTTTTAACAGTGCTGTTCTTTCTTGACTGTCCATCCCCTTAACCAAAATTGTTGGGAGAACCAGTTTTAGGAATGGATTTGTCTCGACGAGACAAACCAAAAAAAAAATGTCAACATTTGTAGGTTTGGACTGCTCGTCAATACAAGGCTGGTAAATCTGACGCATGCTTCATTCAAGCACACAACTACGCTTGACATCAAGCTTAGAGAAGAAATTCTCCAATGCATTTAGATAGGCGGGACAGAGAGGCGAAATGGAGAACGATTTAAGCCTTACGTAGTTGTACTACGCCTGAAGAAAGGCGTAAAAGTACCGAGGGGGTAAACACTCGGGGTTTTCGTGTACAGACTACTCCCTATTACGCGTATTACGGGTATTACGGATGTATTACGCGTATTACAGGTGTATTACGGGTATTACCTATGTATTACGGGTTTTACATGTGCATTACGGGTATTACAAGTGTATTGCGGGTATTACTAGTGTATTACGGGTGTATTACGGTGCTCATGGAATATCAACGGAATAGTTTCTATGTAAAACAAGAAGGAAAGACATCAAAGAATTGATATCACATGGGAGGGACTCGTTCTTTACAAAGCTAGATTGATGTGTCAGTCGCTGATCGTTACATGAATTGTCCTCAGACGATTTGTGCCAACGACAACTGATCTCAATGCTATTTCCTTCCAAATGATAAAGAAACTACCCACTTAGCTTAAAGGTGTTCAACCTGTTGAATCTGAAACCTTCTATGCACGTTTTTATCTATGAACTTTGAAAATACTATTTTTTGGAATTTTGGCGATTTTTTCACCAGGGTCCCCCCTTAAAACCTTACGAAGTATTTTAGGCATGCATAAGTACAAACTAATTTACTTTGTTGTACGAAGAAATAGTTCGTAAATTTCAAAGTATTTTCTTTGAAAGCTTATGTATGCTCGAAATGCTTTGTTATAACAAACCGCTATGCTTTGTATGGCCTGAAATAGTCTGTAAGGTTTTCTCAGTGTGGAAATCTCATCGGCACTGATGGAAATTTTGTCGTCACTTATCGACTTATCCATTGTTCACCTTCACTTCACGCACAGTCTCTTCTCACTAAGACTAACCCCTTGGGAAGAACAGGCCACTCAAACCCTACTAACACCCTTCTCACACTCACACTAATGATACCACATGAACTGGTATCATTACTTTCAAATTATTCGTTGCCGCAGAGTAACAGCCCGCTGGAGTCGCTGCCCGCCGAGCTGCTCCACGCGGTGCTGGCGTACGTGCCGACCGAGCAGCTGCTGTCGCTGCGCCTGCTGAACCGCCGCTGGAGCAAGCTTATGCTGGAGGCGCCGTTGTGGCGCCGCCGCCGCTTTACTTGTGGAGACACTGGCTTTGCGAATCACCGCCCTACCCGGGCATCTTGCGCCTGGCCCCCGCCTTGGACACTGTGGAGTTACAGATGATACGCTGCGAGAGAAGTGATATGGGGCTCGCTTGCCTCAAAGCTCTCGCTGAGGGGAACTGTCAGGTAATTGTAGTGTGACCAAGTTCCTTCATTTGTTTTCAAAGTTATTGTAAAGTAAAACAAGAAGGAAAGACATCAAAGAATTGATATCACATGGGAGGGACTCGTTCTTTACAAAGCTAGATTGATGTGTCAGTCGCTGATCGTTACATGAATTGTCCTCAGACGATTTGTAATTTTGCATTTCAACGAACGCTTCCGGTTGGTTCTCCTCTCAGGCAGGGAACATCGATGCATCGCGATATCTCGAGATATCGATTCTCGTGCATAATCGAATTTACACTAGAGTCCGTGAGTCCGTGCCAAAAACCTGCTTTTTCCATGACCAAAACCCTCAGAAGGACACATTTCTTAAAAAAAGAGAAGTCAAATGAAACTCATTATTTCGTCTCTCATCTCCAACATAAGACATGCAACACCTGCCAAGAAATTTTCATTAGGAAGAAACCGCTAGCAGTTCTGAGACATATATCACGATTAGCGTGAAACGATGTTTCTTTATGACCAAATTTCTCAAAATTATCCATTGTCACTTGGAAAATACCCTCCTAGTTTTTTGTTGGCCAAAGATCTCTGGTCGTTGTCGTTGTTGTTTGCGTTCCAGTGGTGTTCTATATCAAAAGATGCAAACACTTGAAAAGAGGTTAGTTTCACATAATGCACTAAAACCGTCTCTCTTTCATGTTCATTTTCTCAGTATTTCTCATTGCAAGCAAAAAAAAAGTTCATTCACGATCTAGCGACTGACACTCCATCTTTCATTTGATACCACTCTCATTTTCCCACATGCTGTCAGATCTGAGATGAAAGATGTCCCCCCAAAACTCATTTTTGAACACAATACTCGTTCTCTTCACATAGAGTTTTGTATGTTAGTGAGTGGTGTGTAAAGAACGAGTAAAAAAGTGGCTATTTGGCATTTTTTAAAATACTTGTGTCAGATGTCTCAATTTGTAGGCGAGAGTTCCTTTCTATTCCATAAACTCATACACTAAGACTGGGGCACCAAATCCAATTTTCTAGTTTCCTAGTTTGTGAGTTATGGAGGTTTACGTAAACTTTTAGTCAAATTCCCAAATGCCCAACTCCCAAATTCTCCGCGAAAGGATTAGCTACCCAGTCTCCAGGGGACCTTTGCATAGAAAAAAGATAGTGTTGCCCTTTTCTCAAAATATCTGCCTTAGTTTTCCTGAAAAACCGAAAACAAGACCAAGTTGGGGCAACATCTCTCAAATTTGAAAAAAAAATTTAAAAAAAAAGGGCCGGTAAAATGGATTTTACAGCATCTTCTATACCGATTCAAATCTGCCAACGCTACCTTTTTCCTATGCAAAATTTAGATGTAGTTGCCAGAATCTGAAGACTGGGCACGAAATCCTTTGTCGTAAGTCTCAGAAACTAATAGAAGTTGGGGCTTTGGCAATAAACTCATCAAAAAGTGGTTGAATTTTGACTTCAAAATTAACTTCCTGCGAACACTGGTATTAAAATGCAAAGGCATTAAAATTGTGCCCTTTAAGGGCGTAAACGATTTACGGCCCCTGGAGCGGCGTGAATCGTTGACGCCTTTTGGAAGGGCATTAAAATTTTGCTTAAAATTCACCGTTCACGCCCTTCCCAAGGGCACAAAACGATTTACGCCCTTACAGAGAGTATTTATGGCTTAAAGGGCGTAATTTTTATGCCTTTGTTTTACGAGTGAAATATTTCTAGGACATGCTAATTTCACTTTACAGTACCCTTAAAGTGTCTATTTGATTCTAGTTGGGGGTTTGATCCCATAATCTCTGGATTCCCCCTCCCCTCAACTTTGTGTAATCATTTTGTGTTTGTTTCTACAGGTTCGCTGCCTGGACCTGGATTTTCTTGCTAGCACTGCGTCGAACAGGCTTTTGCAACGCGTTCTGCAAAACCGAGGCATACAAGAGCTTCGCATCACCTTGGGCGGGTTCCTGAAGAGCAGCAACCTGGTGCCAGCGTTGGAGGCCATTGACAACTTAGAGAGAATAGACACGCTAGGAGTTCGAATTCGTGGCGGCAAGTGTCTGGATTTTGTCTTCGAGAAAATCTGTATGACGAAACTGAAAATTCCGGACCATTATGATGTCGTCATGGTTCGAGACCTTCTCGACCTTGGGAGAAACACTCTACGCGAGGTCCACTTTCCGGAACACGACAGAAGGTTTGCTCGTTTTAAGGAGGAGTTGGAGCACTGCCGAGAAATCACCCATCTCACACTGTACTCGTGTGACGGCCTTGCAGATGTAGTCCCACTGCTGCCGAACTTAAAATCGATTACAATAAAAGATATCAATGCCTCACTGACAAATTGGCTCAAGTGGGCCCAAAAACAGTACTCAGGGAAGATCCACATCGACGTAAAGATCTACGGCGAACGCTCTTTGCAAGAGCTTGTGGACTTGGCAGACAACCTACGCAAGTTCAGAGTATCAGGCTACGGAGGCTTCGTGCGTATTACAGCCCGAGCGCCGTCTCACCAGCTCTTCTAGTGCAGTTCCTCAACTTGCTGCCGGCAGTGGAGAACCTCGTGCTGAACGTGGAGACGGACTTCGAAGCGGTGCTTCTCTCCTGGACAGCTTCAACGGTACCAAGACTTCAAACGCTCTCAATCTATGTAAAGAACTTGAAAGAAACCTGGTCCTCTCTGACAGAGAAATTTAGAACCCTGCGTCCCAGTCTTACGTTAAAGTTCCTTTAGGAACGACCATGCTCTCTGTTCCGTTTGCCCCTGGTACATTTTTTCTGTACAGCATGTTATCCTGACCTAGTTATTCGTAATTAAACGTATTCGCGACCGCTGTTGGTAGTGTTCGTTAAACGTTCGGTGAGCCGTCATATCCCTGTTCGCTTCAGTTATTTGCTTGGTCTTTATCTTAGCATGTTCTGTCGTGCTATGCTTCGCAGTGCAACAATCTACGCGGGCATCTGTTTTATACATTATACGACAAAATAAATCAGACATTTCTTAATACAACTTTGGCATATGATTCCCATTTTTTCTTGTTGTCCGAACACGACCATAGTCACAAAAGTAGGAAACAAAATAGATTTTAGTCCCAAGATTTTGGCCCCAAGCGTTGCTAAGTTGACGCGTTTCTTGGGGCTTTTTCTTTGAAGGCGAGCAAAGGGGTTCTCAAGTCACTTTTGTTAACGTAAGGAGAAGCTGAAGTCTTGCGCAGCGTCTGCCTTCCTCAGTTAAAAACAGATTGGACACCCACAAACTTACTATTTAAGTTAAAAACAAAGTTTCTATCATGACGCTTTGAAACAAAATCTGAGGGGAAAATTGAAGACACTATTTTTATTACTTTAATTTGTCTAAGTACGTGGTTCCATAATTTTTTCCAGACTTTGTGCTTTGCGCTGATAGCAGAGTGACTTACACTCGGATGCAACTTACCTCACGGAATATATTGAACTTAACACCTTGTCAAATTTCTTTCGTATTTTGGAGAAAATCTCCACCATAATGTGTTGGTGCAGCCCTCACTGTTAGAAAAACTGCTGTTGGTTTACGACAAATTTGTCGTGAAGTTTCATAGCAGAAGTTGCTGTCAAGTGAGAAAGATGTCGTAAGATAAAATGTCGTAGTCTGATGAAAGTGCTGTTCAACGATAAAATTTTCATAGACATTGGCTGAACTCATATCCTCTTCACAGTCATTGGATCCAAATCATCAATCAACGACATTGTCGATACATGATGACAATGTCGTTCAAAGATTGTTTGACTCATAGGATTACGATAAAATAATCTCATTTGCCACATTGTCCAATATTCTGGCAAAATGTCTCAAAACTCAGCTTATAAATCAATTAAATGCACAGCAGGGATGGAAGAAGATGCACAAAGCTGATGGTCTCCAACACTTGTCAATAAATGTCATTAGGAGTGGCTCGTGGTGATAGCAAATAGCCAAAGTGAGGTAACCACATTAAAAATCTGTTTTATGTCTCCCAAGTTAACCTTTGCGGCAGACTTATGAGCAAATACACAGCAGTTCATCATGAAAGGTTATCAAAATAGCGTCAAGTTTTCATGCTAATTAAGATGTGCCTTTCCCAGACTTTTTGCCGGAATATTTGACAATATGGCAAATGTGATTATTTCATCGTAATCCAACGAGTCAAACAATCTTTGAACGACTTTAGTCGCTTTGAGATGAAATTGTTGTTTGATAACGATACTTTTATTGTTTTGATTTTGAACATATTCTTTTGTAACCATACAATTTTGTATTCTTAAAACAAGTTTTTTTTTAATATGATGGTTGTTTTGTTTTGAATTTTGACAATTTTGTCATTTTATAACAATCATGCTGTTGAACTTTTTGTCGTTATCCCACAACTTTTTCTAACAGTGCTCCATCGCAGGGGCGCGTCCATTAATAAAGTAATTTTATAATAAAGTGGCTATTGTTTATTTCCCCAGCCGTAAATCCACCCCGCATCCATCCTATTTCATTCACATAGCGGTGCCTCGCTGCCTCGTAGAGACAACCTCATTCGGCCAGACGCGGTTCCAGGGAGGGCCCCCTCTCCTCCTGAACCCGTTCCTGGTCCGCCACTATCTCCGACTCATCTCGGTGATCCATAGGCAGCGAGTCGGCGGTCGATCTCCCCAACGGACGGCAGCCATCCCCACCGAATGACGTCCTCGACGACGCCTTCCAGGTGCGACTTGAGCTCCGGCGTCACGCGCACTCGGAACACCTTGCCCTCCGGGTTCGCGAAGAACTCTCGGACCTGCGGACGTTCAAAGCACACGCTGGTAAGACAATCGGCTGTTTTTGGACGAATGTTACGTCACATTCGTCACAATGTGAATTTGTCACGTTCGTTTGATGATGCGATGCGACAGTCGTTTAAACATCGTTTTCGAACGAGCGTGACGCATTTCTCATTCCAATGAATATGGCGTCATATTCTTTCAAGCAGTGCACGGTAAAAACGGTTCCTGGTTTTCCCAGGGAACTCCCTGGAAATAACCGATGTATTATTTACCATAGGCTTCCTCCTTAAAGCACCCACCGTACACTGTATTAAAATTTTTGGAAATTTCTGAGGAACAAATTGCGAAAGACATGCCACCCCCCGAAACTGACCTTCGGAACATTGCATAACCTCCAACTGGAAACATTAATGTTCCTGTCTTGAACGATTTCCCGGCACGTGTAGAACAAACAAGAAGCCAAGGAATATAAGTAAAAAAAACAAGAAGGAAAGACATCAAAGAATTGATATCACATGGGAGGGACTCGTTCTTTACAAAGCTAGATTGATGTGTCAGTCGCTGATCGTTACATGAATTGTCCTCTGACGATTTGTAATTTTGCATTTCAACGAACGCTTCCGGTTGGTTCTCCTCTCAGGCAGGGAACATCGATGCATCGCGATATCTCGAGATATCGATTCTCGTGCATAATCGAATTTACACTAGAGTCCGTGAGTCCGTGCCAAAAACCTGCTTTTTCCATGACCAAAACCCTCAGAAGGACACATTTCTTAAAAAAGAAGTCAAATGAAACTTATTATTTCGTCTCTCATCTCCAACATAAGACATGCAACACCTGCCAAGAAATTTTCACTAGGAAGAAACCGCTAGCAGTTCTGAGACATATATCACGATTAGCGTGAAACGATGTTTCTTTATGAGCAAATTTCTCAAAATTATCCATTGTCACTTGGAAAATACCCTCCTAGTTTTTTGTTGGCCAAAGATCTCTGGTCGTTGTCGTTGTTGTTTGCGTTCCAGTGGCGTTCTATATCAAAAGATGCAATCACTTGAAAAGAGGTTAGTTTCACATAATGCACTAAAAACGTCTCTCTTTCATGTTCATTTTCTCAGTATTTCTCATTGCAAGCAAAAAAAAAGTTCATTTACGATCTAGCGACTGACACTCCATCTTTCATTTGATACCACTCTCATTTTCCCACATGCTGTCAGATCTGAGATGAAAGATGTCCCCCCAAAACTCATTTTTGAACACAATACTCGTTCTCTTCACATAGAGTTTTGTATGTTAGTGAGTGGTGTGTAAAGAACGAGTAAAAACTGTGGAATATCAAAAGTATTTGATATCAATGGAAGACTCGTTCTTTACAATATGTGGTTCACCAGAAACAAATGAGAGATGAGTTTGTGCGTTTTGAAATGAAGTGAAGTAGAAATCTGCAAATCATAAATTCTCTTTTGCCCTCCAAAAAGGTTTTAAAATAATTTGACATTCAAGCATCGTGATTGGTTTCCGCCTTTGGCGGAAAGTCCCTAGTCTCGTTCAAGGTGGTGAACAAAAGAATTTAACTCATTATTGTCTCAATAGATGGCGCCATCGTCACACCTCCTTATGACCATTAACCTCAAATTTCCTTATATGTTGACATAACTTAGTCACTTTAACACCAAATGGTTATACATGTTTAATTTTAACTTTGATTTACTTATAAACATACCTTATGGGTAAATATTATGAAATTACAATCACTTTAAAACACCCATTACTCCAAACTGTAAAACCTTCTATATCTCTTTTTTTAGATAAATAATAAGAAAAAACCTCTTTGAGAACTTTTTAATTGCACTTTAAGCTTTAAATTCATCACCAAAAAGTGTTGCTTTATCTTCATTTTCACTGAGAAATGTGCAACAGAAGCTGCTTGTAACACAATTTTCTACACTCATCAATTCTGCCATTCAAACTCGATTTTCTCAAAATTTTACATAGAAACTGAAAAAAAACCTCATAGTATTGTTGTTAGCAATAACAAAATGTATCAAATCATGTGAATATGGGGGCTATATGTGTAATAGATTTCGAGATGAACCACATCACCACATTTCTGTGTTGAGCACAATACTTGTTCTCTTTAGGTCATAGTTTTTTTTTTGGTTTTTGTAAAGAACGAGTAAAAATGTGGAAAGCGAAGACTCCTGAAATTCGCTCGTACTTTCAGGGATTTCCCAAATTGTTATTGACAGTGTAAAACGGGGTTATTTGGGACAAGAGGGTCACATGAAAGCTTTGACGTATACTGTTTTCCTATCAGTCACTCCTAAATTTGTGGGCTGAGCAGATAAGGCCAAGATTACCTCACCAACAACTTTTTGCAGCAGGCTGTATCTCTTCGCTGTCACTACACTGGTAATCCGGGAATATGCGATGTCATGTGGCTGTTTTCAAGTGTGTTGCTATAAGTCACACGGCTGGTTTCAAAGTGAAAGCTATTCAACGTAGAGTGTGACTTTTCAAGCGGAGCCCAAAGAAGGAGAAACCACTCATTTAAAAGTGAATACTATTCACTTGGAAACCATTATGAAAATGAGGGGATCCGTGCCCCTTCCTGTGCCCATACGGAGAAGGATACAGATAGATCCGTATGCATTAGGTGCCCACACTGAAAAACCAAACGTGGTCCAGACCACACCAACTGATGCAGTCAAATAAATGCCATTTTGACTGCATCAGTTGGTATGGTCTAGACCAGGTTTGCATGGAAAGACCACACCAAACGTGGTCTAGACCATACCAAACCACACCAAACGTGGTTAAGACCACACCAACTGATGCCGTTGCAGCTGACCACACCCAGTGGTGTGGTCTCGACCACGTTTGGTTTTTCGGTGCATTTGCGCAGGGGTATGGATCGATCTGTATCCGAACATCTTACCTCTTTGTTTGTCTCGTCATCAGCATAGAGCCAGTTGTGGTAGAAAGGAACCGCGCAGATACCGTACATTGCCGCCATTGACAGTTGCTCCTAGAAAGGAAGTCTCCATCATTGCAGGTCATTAACAATTTTAAGTATTCAAATTCCATAGCAATATTGTGCAAAAACGGACTAGGAAATATGCAATAGCACTGTGAAAATTTGAGTCGTCACTTGATGACAATTTCAAGGCTAATTTTGTCATCAAGTCAATTGATGACATTGTTGTCACGCCCATGCACTAAGTATAGGAGCTTTGATGAAAATGTCGTCAATCTGTGACCAGATTGTCATCATTTCAAAGTGATGAAAATGTCACCCACGTTATTTTGTCACAAAGTGACAACAAATTTTCACAGTGAGGGCGTACGGTGTGTGCACACCTGCAAGAGCTGCCAGGAGTGCACCTCGTCGGGGTCGCGGCAGCCGGCCGCTCTGAGCGTGGCCTGCAGCTCGCCGTGGTACTCGCGCAGCAGCGAGTCCCAGTGCGCGTCGCGCAGGGCCTTGTCGCCGCTCAGCAACAAGAGGGTCATCAAGTCCATGGCGGGGTTGCCGGGGAGCACGAGCTGGAAGTCGATGAGTGTCGCGGCGATGACGTCACCAGACACCTGTAGGACACGCCGGAGGACGTTGGTGTTGTACATATACGCAGCAAGGGGGCTCGACACTGAAAATTTGTTGTCACTTTATGACAAAACCGTGGGCGATATTTTTATCACTTTCAAATGATGACGGTCTCATCACAAATTGATGACATTTTCATCAAAGCCTTTTCATCAAAGCACTTATTGCATGGACGTGACAACAATGTCATCAATTCTTTTGATGACACTCTTGTATGGAGACTTGAAATTGTCATCAAGTGACGAGTCAAATTTTCAGTGGAGTGGGCCAAAAGAACGGTCATCATCAGCGCTGTTAGGCCTCAGCAGACCTCTAGCGTTGGAGGCGGTCAAAATCCCAGGCGGGGTTTGAGCTCCATGATCAAGAAACGGGACTCCAGACCGAAGGTGTGGATTGCTCTCTGAATGAGGAATCCATTCCATGAGGACTAAGGGGCTATCAAAACGCGTCTGTAGGGTGTTGGGCGCCTTTGCCGGTCTTCTGGCTCACTGCGTCCAACACTCTCAAAATTTTACTAAATATTTGGGGCTACAAAGAAAAGTAGCTTGTCGTATAAAAAGTATATTAAGCATGCGTAAGCTTACAGACAAAATACTACGTAATTTACGATCTATTTCTTCGCAAGGTTTACTACTAAAAAGTTCGTGCAGATTTATAAAGCACTTCGAAAAGTTTTAAGAGTGCAGCGACTGAAGTGTCACTGGAGTAGTAGGCTTTCCGAAGGACATATTACCTTGTCGTATTGGAACATGACGTTGTTGGTGTGGAAATCCCCGTGCACGAACGTGTACCCCTTGCCGAAACCCGGGCACGTCACAGAGACGTTATCCTCGGCGAACGCATCGAACAGTCTCTTGAGACTGGAGTACACCGCGGAGCCTTCGGGGTACGTGTTCTTGAGTATGTCTGCACACATGAACATAGTGTAAACCAACACATGGCCAAACAATGAGGTTGATTTCACGTTAGGGTAACTCTAAACTGAACGCTAACTTAAAGTTTGCCTTTTATAAATAAAGGCATTTCCGTTTCGTTTTAGGTTCACACAAGAAGCGAGGCGAGGCCACGGTTTACCCTGCATTTTGATGTCATCGGAATGCCGATTAGACATCTGTAGTGAAAATAGCAGCCCGATAAAGCATTTTTTTTTGTCCAAAAATGGTTATTGCGACTTTGGAGGTTGAATAAACTTTCGATGATAACCTCATACAACGGTGTAAAGTTTCTTTTTTCGTGTTTTTATTAATAAATGAAAAAAGAGTTAAAAGAGTATATTTGGGAGAAATCAATTTAAGGCCTCTTTGAAAAGTGTGATGCGATCCCGTGCCGTTTAACTTACAAAATGCCACAAAATGCCCTTTAAAATCGTGCAAATATTGAACTCACTGCGCACCTGGTGTCACTCTAATGGCCTGGAAGAAAGGCCTGAGTTTGGCTTCACCGTCCGCCGTGCCCCACAAGTGCCTCAGCGGGCGCCGCAATTCGTTGTATTTCTCCGGCCTGTGATGATTGAAACAAAGAGAACGTGGTGTCAGTGCGGGGTTCTTAAGAACCGAGCAGCGGGAGGGCGGGGAAAAATCGGACACCCCAATTTTAGACTGGATTGCCTTGATTTTAGACTTTACTAACACCTGTACGCGCTTGTGTACACTGTGGCAAAAAGGTACGAAAAATTCTGTAAATAGCTTGTCGCAATCCTCCGTAGCCCCCTTGTCAATATTCTCCACTAGGCCCTTACAGTATTCTCTATAGGACCGTACAGTCTTCTCCGTGGGACCTTACACTCTTCTCCGTAGGACTATACAGTCTTCCATGTCCTATGGAGAAGACTGTGCGGTCCTACGGAGAATACTGTAAGCATATTGTGCGACTCAAGGGAATCTCCGCTTGCAACCACCGGATTTCCGGCTTACAAACTATTTGAATTGAACAAATTATTAGCAGCTTCCACACATAAGACGTCAGCCTGAAAAACCGACGTGAGAGGCTTAGTCATTGAAAAACATCACACAAATCGATCTCTGCGCCTTTCACTTATCATAATCCCAGGGCAGGCACGCACAAACTCTGCAGTGCAGAGTGATGGCGCAGTAAAGGTCTGAGAGTGTATCAGTTCCCGCACACAGATTAGAAATCACAAATACAAATAGTGCAAGCCAGCACGTAACGGCCACGAACTTTCTCGAGCGTCCAGCTCTGAAAATCTTTGGTAACGTTTTGAAATGTAATCAGTAAATAAATCAAATCAATGGCGTCTGGTATCAAAATGCTATTTTAGCACGTTACCACTGTGCACTGTCCCACACACTGTGAAAGTTTGAGTCATCACTCGATGACAATTTCAAGGCTAATTTTCCTTCCAAGGATGTCATCAAAACAATTGATGACGTTGTTGCCAAGCCCATGCAATAAGTATGGGAGCAAGAAAAAAAATCATTAATTTGTGATGAGATTGCAATCATTGGAAGGTGATGAAAATACCATCCACGTTTTAGTCATAAAGTGACAACAAATTTTCACAGTGCAATTGCATATTTCTGCTTGTGACGCGACGCTCGGCCCGTCCGAGGGGTTTCGTCGTGATTGCCGTACCTGAGGTGCTTGAGGGCGAGCCCTGCTCCGTGGTAGCGAGCCAGCTGCCGCAGCGCCAGGCGGCAGTGCGCGGCGTCGAGGCGATGGCTGCGGTCCGCATTCACAAAGCCCTGGAGGCCCAGATCCTCCAGCGATATGGACCGGGGCAGGCCGTCGAGCGAAACAAGATAGCACCTGCACATGGCGCCAAACAACACTCTAAATGTTCATGTAAGTGCCCATGACTGTGGCCATTCTTGAGCATAGACATGGCTAGGTACATATTAATAAATAAATTCAGAACGATATTTCCATATTGTGCTGAAGTACTAAAATTGTAGCCGATTCATGTACGTATGACAATAGTTACGAATAATGAGGATGCATGCATGACTGGTGCAATTAGTAACATATCCATAAATACTCAAGCATAAATAAATAGCTTCTATACATATTTAGGTTCAAGTATGGCAATAGCTATGGACAATGAAATTCTTAAGAGCAGTGTGCACTGTTCGAAAATTTCCGGGAACAATCGATTCGGAGAAGTGAGTCACTGATGATTCCACAAATGTTTCACGCCGACCACACCCATCGAGCTTAGAAGAATTCAGCAAAATTTAAAACGACTTAAGAATATAAAGAAAGTTTAGTAGCTTGTAAGGTGACCTGACGAATGTCTTGAAACCACTGCAAAAATTGCGATCTTGAGGGTATGTTGAGAGTCAGTTTACTAACCTGGGCCATGGTAGTGGCTCTGTCATATTGGCAACATCCTGTAGGGCGGGCAAGATTGACTGGTAAGCAAGCCCCTCGAAGACGAAGCTCAGTGTCACAAGTCCCTCCTCCTGGGTGTCACTGGTCGTCTTCGTGATAATATTGATGGGCGCCTTCCCGGAGGGACCCTGAAGTCCAGTGGTAAATCCGTTTCATTCCATACCTGCACAACGTTTTAGATGATGCAATAGGAAAACGCGTTTAATAACTCACATCATCTGAAATTGTCGTCCTAAACACGCTGCTGGTGAAACCATCTCGGTCACCAGAAGCTGCTTTGATTTCGAACCTGTTGATAGGACAAATGAAGTGTTTTCGCATTAAATATATACGAATGGCTCGGGCTTAAGATGAATGCTCAAGCAAGGAATGCAAATTACCATCGCACTAAATTGCCATAGAAACTTTAGTGCATAAGGGAGAGTGGGGTAATTCCGGACACTTCGATTTTCACTGGGTTTGAGTGAAGATATAGCTCAAAAGCCCGCCTAACTGAGAGAGATAGTCAGTTAAAAATGATAATTCCAAATCGGCAAGGTAGGAGGTAGGAGGTTAAGCTGTTTGGCTCTAGCTGGAGCATACCTGCAAGCACGCTCTCGCTAGCGCATGCCTGCCAAGCATGCACTAACTAGTGCATACACATGCCACACGCTTCCTGATTAAGACCACAGTGCAAAAAATCAGTGTCTGATACGGAGCATGCTACGGTGTTCCGTATACCCCCTGAAATGGTGGCAGGGACATCTGCCGTACCACTCTTCCCATAAGAGCCTGTGCTTTGTAAAGCGTGGTACGGAAATTTAACGGAAAGTGTACCGCTAATTTTACACCGGAGGTTGCCGTTTCGGTTAGGTTAACCTAGAAGCAAGGTAACCAATGGACAAATTTGTGAACAGCTCTAGATAACTATACTTCAGAGCCATGGACAATGATATGTACATTCCGTAACCTTTAAAAACATTTCTACTCTAGTTGAAGTATTCTCCCTGGAATTTGGCCCTGGTGGGTTTTGAATCCAACTATGAACAAAACAGTGCGAAAGTATCCACAATAAAAGTCTTGAGCCTGTTACGGAAACACCTGAATGGATTCTGACTCAGTGAAAAAGTAAATGAACATGGATCTTAGGTGTGCATTGTTACACAACATGGCCCAATGGGCACTCACGCCGCTGCGCTGTCACTGACCGAGGCTTCTTCAAACCCTGGGCCGTGGCGATGGCAACAAGCACTTGACGGAACGCTCTCTCTTCGGCCATGGCTGCGACTCCACTGACACGGCGAGAGCGCTCTGGGCGCGTGAAGGTCGCTCAGAGTGGGGGGCCGCGGGCTCTCTTCCTCACTCTCTCTCTTCCTCTCTTTCCCTCCCCCTTCCTTCCGCCCTCCTCCTGCAACCGGCTCGAACTGGTTTAGCGGCAAGACTCCACAGTAAAAGATCTTACGCGGAGGGCGGTACGCGTTATCTCGTGCGAAAGATGAAGCGATATGGAATTGTTTAGATTTCACATGCACCTTGGCTTTGCAAATTGAATGTAGCAGACAATTAATTACCAACTGAAACCGATTTTACGCTTCACAAAACCTGGTGACAAAACTATAACCAGTTACGTAATGACATAACCGGGCTGCAGTTTGGTCTTGAGATTTGGAAATGCACGGAAATTGTTTCCCAGTGGTAACAAAAATAGTGCTGGGACATTAAGTAGGTGAAGGGCCTGCGTGACAAAATCCTGTTACGGTGGCACGCGAGTCGGAATGGGGTCGGGTTCGAGACGTGGGTGAACGGGGTGCATTGGTCATCGGGAAAGTTGTTGAGTGAAGAAATTCCGGGCACTTCAAACAGATATAAAGGTGGTACTGAACCACCATTCCCTTCCTCAGAAAGGCTCCCCGTAGCGAAACCTCCGGCTTTCGAATCAACCTTTCGACTCAGGAGTCGACGGGTCTGTGTGTGTGAAGACTACTTCGCTGGATCCACTACGATCCCTCGAACAAATGCACCGGAAGTCGGGTCGCGTCGGCCAATCGGAAGCCTCCTTTCATCGGTGGTAACGCCTACCCTTGATGAAAGGAGGCTTCCGATTGGCCGACGTGACCCGACTTCCGGTGCTTTTGTTTACTCGAGGGAATCGAAGTGGATCCAGCGAAATAGTCTATTCTGTTGTGTCTTTCAGCAGCGTTGGTATGTCGCCGGAGAAGAGGTCTCAGTCCAGCCCAACCGGCGGGCCTAGCGGGGCTGCAAAGCGCTCCAAGCAAGGCGACCCGTCACAGCTTGACGAACCGTCTCCACAGAACAGGTAATTTGTGGGCACACGCATCAACTGCCTATGGACAACGTCAGGGAACACCCGGAAACCGTGCAGTGACGAATAAGGTGACGGAATAGTAATCAGCGCGGTTAAAATTTGTGACAAGCAGGTGACCAATTTAGGACTAAATTTGACATTGCGGAAAACTGTTTCTGGATTGTTCAATACACTGAGAATCTAAACGCTATGAATATAGCGTCAATTGGTGCAATTCAAAAGCATTGCACGTGATGTGCAATGCCTTCCCATGAATTAGCATAGGGCATTTTCGGGACGCATTGGACGTATGGTGCAATAAGGCTGGAGGCATTGCACGTATGGTGCAATAGGGTACTTTCGTAGATCCCTGAGCCGGAAGCACACAGACGCCATGTTGGCGGAAGTAGATCCAAACTTGACATGGGAAAGAGACGTTCGTCAAACGTATCGGCCACACTTGAACATAAACAGTTGTTTGATACTTGTTTGCAGTGCATATGTGTTTCGCGAGCAATATTTGTACAGCTCGGCTATAGTTTTGGATCCGAAGAGAGGTTAGTTTCCGGCCAATTTGGCGTCTGCTGGTCTGCTTGCTTCCGGTTCAGGATTCTACGAAAGTACCCTATAACTCAGTGCATTGCTATACTCACAGCGTTTGGAATCTCTACAGAACATTCTAGTCGTCGCCCTTCATCTGCTTCAGATACTGTTTGACAAAGGAACTAAAGATATTAGTCATCATTTCTCTCTGATACCGGGATCTCTACTTACTACCTTCCTTTTCGGCTCTGTTTTGTTCTTCCCTTTATTCTGGGATCGGCGACGACTAGGATGCTCTGTTGTCCGAGACACAGATATTCAGTGCTGCCATGTTACGCGCTCGCTTCCGCTTCATGTTACGCCACGTTCCGTTCATGAAGGCACAGTCAACCGGAAGTTCTGAGATCAAGAATAAGCGTTGGCATACCCCTTCGAGCTGATGTTGATTTACTAGGTAAAGTTAACACTTAAGGCTGAGCCCAAGTTCCCACTTTTGAGAAGTTTAAAGTGAAGAGTTTTATATTGATCAACTATTCTTATATGATGTTTTGAAAGAAAAGGCCGTATAACCTTTGTAACAACACACACAGTCGAGAAATAAGTTGAAGTGGAAGTTACAATTCACAGTTCCCAAGAATTATTTTGAGATATAGATCTTTGGCCTTACAATGTAACATCCCTATCGCCAAACCCACATGATAGGAACACGGCAACCGTCTTGTTGATCTGAAAATAATAACAATAACTTGCTCAGAGGATGAGATAAAAGTAAGCCGAGATACCCATGTCTATTTCAGAATGTAATTTGAGTGTATGTTTTTGAGATTCATGTAGAGAAACAATTATTTTTGAAAATTGAGTTTAAACTTGAAACTTTGGAACACCCGGAGCTGTCTGCTACATCAGATGGATGGACATGGGAGTGTTAACAAAGGTAACGTCCAGTACTGCCAACTGGTATTGTCTGCTTGTACCCGATGTTTGAGTTTAAATATTGTAAATAATTTCGATTTTGACCAATCAAATTATTTTCACGGAGACTTAGGCCGTAAACGCATCTGTAAAGACGATTTTGTAATAATTACGGCGTGTTACAGGCACACTGTTTTTAGGTTTGTATTGTTGGCTACAGTGTCAGAAGAAGGTTGCGGCGACGGCTAGGGGCAGAGCCCCCTGCCAAATTCGCATTCGAAGGCGCCAGAGCGCGACACCGTCGGCTGTGACGTCACCATGGGACCTGTAGACTTGAAAGCGTCAAAAACCTCAAAGAGCCTAAAACTGGGTTAAGTGAAAGGCATTTTCACAATACCGGTGACTTAGATATTTGTACTGGAGAGTGGTTTCAAAGTGACACAGCAAAATAAGAAAGTGAAAATTGTGTTGGGGTTAGTCGCCACGGACCTCCAGAGTAGTTCCAATAGCGCCCACCACGAGCAGATAGAGCGCGCTGAGCTTTGCCTTCGAATGCGAATGGCTTCGCTAGTTAAAGTTAAAGTACACGTTAAAGATTAGTTGGGCTCAGCCAAAAAGACGTAATGTTAAATAATTTAAGCGAATCCCGGAAAGCAGTGTCGTGCTATATTCGGGGTCGGATAATATATTTTGTCAAACTAGCTTTTTTTTTAACATGTTTATTGGCCATAGGTAGTTTTAATAAATAACAATTTGCATTAGAATATTTAACAATAACAATAACAATGGTCAATAATAATAGTTGAAGTGAAGTGCGCAGAAAATTGATGACCATTATTTACAGTTAGAACATTGGGCTCCCAAGCTGGAGAGCTCTGAAACGATTGTGACGTCATCTTCGCTCGAATGTGAATTGTGTCACGTTCGTTTGTTTGAATGTTGATACATGCTGTCGTGACTTTCTTACGTTCATGCTTGGAACGATTTGCAGTCTGTCATCGGTGTCGGAGATTTCGGTCAAACAGGAAGTAGCAACGAGTCCGGAAGCCACCATGAGTGCGTGCCGCTGTACCACGTGAGTGCAACTGTGCCAATTTTTCGCTCCTCCTTCCCGATCAGAGCCTGAATTTTCGCTTCTGTGCCGTACGGACGAGCAAATGAATTTCTCTATTGGGGCATTCCAGACCCAATTAGCAGGCGGCGTAGGTGACCATCACCGATTTCGTTCCTTTTGTGCTCAAATGTTACCTACCACTAGGGTAAGATGCCCCTAAATTTTTAAGGTCGAAACATGAATACTTTCGGAGATATCGCAATTTGAAATTTTCTCTAAAATTTCTTTTAGTGATTTTGTACAAAGTGTCAACTTTTGCGCGAATCCATCCTGCTTCTAAAATTTTCGACCCAGAAGGCTGAGATCATCATTCTTAAGGTAAAAATGAACAAGGAATCCGAATCCGCCGCCAAAAGTTACCTACGACCGAGTTTAGTGGTCGAAAATTGACTTCAAACGTAAAATTTCGTTTTTTTTTGGGTTATTTTCAAAGCAAAAATGTAAAGGCAAGCGGGTCTAAACTTAAACTTCCGAGTAGTGGAAAATGTTCCTTAAGACTCCCTCTAAACAACTGCGGCTCGAAAAAGGTGGTTATAGGTCTGGATCAGACGCCACAGCGCGACAAAGCAAGCAAATTTTAGTGAATTTCGTCGATTTTCATCAATTGTGTGCGGCGCAGCCGCGCTGCACGCGCTGCGGGCGCCGTGCGCGCCGTGCGGTAGGCAACCCCTCTTACACTTCTGCTGCTTCGTGGCCTATCTTCTCCGTGCCAGGATCTTCTAGGCCTTCCTTGCGCCTGGACCCTGCTCTCCCCCCCCCCCCCCGGCCCTTTTCCCGCTCTGCCCCTTCCTCCCCCGCCCTTTTCCTCTCAGCTTACTCCTCCCCCACCCTCTTCCTCCCTGCTCACCCCTCGACCTTTTCCCAATACCTGACAGCCTCTGTGCCCTTGATGTCATTTTACCAGTCTGATGTTCTACTAGGGGAGGATCAACAGGGTTGGTTGAAGACTTAAAAACAGTTTTGCAATTTATTTTTTATTTTTAACATATGACAATTTGTCACATTTTGAACCATTTTTAAACCCATATCAGGTATTCAAAGTTACAAATTAAATTTTCTAAATGGTACATTTTTTTCGACGAGCAAGTTTTCTTATTACTGAAACATGTTGGGTTGCCAGTTGAAACTTGGAGTTAGTTAAGTCTACTAAATCAATATTACAAATTATGTCATGAACAGGGGCTATGTAGCTTAAGATGTTTTCAGAAAATGAGAAAACGGTTGCTGGTAAGGCTGCAGCCAAGGAAGGCCTAGAAGATCCTGGCACGGAGAAGATAGGCTACGAAGCAGCAGAAGTGTAAGAGGGGTTGCCTACCGCACGGCGCGCACGGCGCCCGCAGCGCGTGCAGCGCGGCTGCGCCGCACACAATTGATGAAAATCGACGAAATTCACTAAAATTT
>NW_023144625.1:5238347-5275350 GCF_012932325.1 Thrips palmi | reverse complement strand
CCTTTAAAGATGTATAGAAGAGTTTTAGAGACGGAATTTTCTTTCATCTTCTGTCCTGAGATATCAATTTTCAAATTTAAACTTTTAAAAAAGTAAATTTTTTCCCTTTTTTTTGAAATTTTTAGGTGTGTGTTAAAACAAGTGGGGCTGATATCAAGATTCCGTCACTAAAATTTGTCGATAAGTCATCAATGAATGGAGTCCATGCAAGACACTCATGTAGGTGTCAACCAGGAACGCAGGAAGTCTTTCTACGAAAAAATTTTTTTCGACTGAGCAAAGCTGTGAAGTTGAGCGTATAACCCAAACGACAACTGATCTCAATGTTATTTCTTTCCAAATGATGAGGAACTACCCACATAGTTTAAAGGTTTCAACCTGTTGAATCTGAAACCTTCTATGCACATTTTATCATGAACTTTGAAAATACTATTTTTGGCAATTTGGTCATTTTTTCACCAGGGTCCCCCTTAAGATGAATGCTCAAGCAAGGAATGCAAATTACCATCGCACTAAATTGCCATAGAAACTTTAGTGCATAAGGGAGAGTGGGGTAATTCCGGACACTTCGATTTTCACTGGGTTTGAGTGAAGATATAGCTCAAAAGCCCGCCTAACTGAGAGAGATAGTCAGTTTAAAATGATAATTCCAAATCGGCAAGGTAGGAGGTTAAGCTGTTTGGCTCTAGCTGGAGCATACCTGCAAGCACGCTCTCGCTAGCGCATGCCTGCCAAGCATGCACTAACTAGTGCATACACATGCCACACGCTTCCTGATTAAGACCACATGCAAAAAATCAGTGTCTGATACGGAGCATGGTACGGTGTTCCGTATACCCCCTGAAATGGTGGCAGGGACATCTGCCGTACCACTCATCCCATAAGAGCCTGTGCTTTGTAAAGCGTGGTACGGAAATTTAACGGAAAGTGTACCGCTAATTTTACACCGGAGGTTGCCGTTTCGGTTAGGTTAACCTAGAAGCAAGGGAACCAATGGACAAATTTGTGAACAGCTCTAGATAACTATACTTTAGAGCCATGGACAATGATATGTATATTCCGTAACCTTTAAAAACATTTCTACTCTAGTTAAAGTCTCCCTGGAATTTGGCCCTGGTGGGTTTTGAATCCAACTATGAACATAAAAAGTACGAAAGTATCCACAATAAAAGTCTTGAGCCTGTTACGGAAACACCTGAATGGATTCTGATCAGTGAAAAGTAAATGAACATGGATCTTAGGTGTGCATTGTTACACAACATGGCCCAATGGGCACTCACGCCGCTGCGCTGTCACTGACCGAGGCTTCTTCAATCCCTGGGCCGTGGCGATGGCAACAAGCACTTGACGCAACGCCCTCTCCTCGGACATGGCTGCGACTCCACTGACACGGCGAGAGCGCTCAGGGCGCGTGAAGGTCGCTCGGAGTGGGGGGCCGCGGGCTCTCTTCCTCACTCTCTCTCTTCCTCTCTTTCCCTCCCCCTTCCTTCCGCCCTCCTCCTGCAACCGGCTCGAACTGGTTTAGCGGCAAGACTCCACAGTCAAAGATCTTACGGGGAAGGCGGTACGCGTTATCTCGTGCGAAAGATGAGCGATATGGAATTGTTTAGATTTCTTATGCACCTTGGCTTTGCAAATTGAATGTAGCAGACAATTAATTACCACTGAAACCGATTTGACGCTTCACAAAACCTGGTGACAAAACTATAACCAGTTACGTAATGACATAACCGGGCTGCAGTTTGGTCTTGAGATTTGGAAATGCACGGAAATTGTTTCCCAGTGGTAACAAAAATAGTGCTGGGACATTAAGTAGGTGAAGGGCCTGCGTGACAAAATCCTGTTACGGTGGCACGCGAGTCGGAATGGGGTCGGGTTCGAGACGTGGGTGAGCGGGGTGCATTGGTCATCGGGAAAGTTGTTGAGTGAAGAAATTCCGGGCACTTCAAACAGATAAAAAGTGGTACTGAACCACCATTCCCTTCCTCAGAAAGGCTCCCCGTAGCCAGGGGGTGGCAACAGCCTAGTGCGCGCGTGAAGCTATGCGCGCCGCTCGGGCCGGCAAGGAGCGGCCGGGCGGCTGGGCCGCGCGGCCGAACCAAATTAAACAGAACTTTGTCAAAACTGCATCGAACTGAGTAAACGAGGTCATTTTTAGATTCTACGCAAAATTTCCTATCCGTGAGTGACAATGGAATGGACTTTTGGATATGTAAAACAGTTCTAAAATCAATTTGAAAACCAAATTTACGGCACCAGACAGCCGACTTGAAGTTTCCCTTTCACTAAAAAAGCTATTTCCGTTCGTTTTAGGTCCATACATACAGCGAGCCGATTGTTGGCCACTATTTTCCGGGTTGCTTGGTACACTTGGAACGCCAATACGACTTCTGTAGCAGAAATGCCGATCCAAAAACTAATTTCCATTTTTGGTCCAAAATTGTATTTTGCAACTTTGGAGGTTAAAAGGACAGTTTGAAATAGGTTTCTCAGCATTGTCAACCTCACCAAGCAACCCAGAATTCAATTATCTATCGCCCTGCTGTGTTGGATTTGCGAAAGGAGGTCAAACTTCTAATTAAAACGAAAAGGCCCGAAGCGCTGCAAAACCGCCAAAACAGTTCAAGTATTTTGTGGAGCTTAATGTGTGAAAACTATTTCTCAGATTGTAAATCCAACCACACCACCTTGTAGGCCAGCCAATTCTACAGCTCCATTGTAAGTTTCATCGCAATCGGAGACCAAGAGTAAAGACAGCTATAATAATTGTAAATCCCATCAGTTTGGTTGATTGGTCGAGCGGGCGCAAGTATGAGAAATCGCTGCGGCAGATTTTTGCAGCTAACTTTAAAATATATTCTGCCGCCTTCACTCTTGGTCTCCGATTGCGATGAAACTTACAATGGAGCTGTAGAATTGACTGGCCTACAAGGTGGTGTGGTTGGATTTCCAATCTGAGAAATAGTTTTCACACATTAAGCTCCACAAAATACTTGAACTGTTTTGGCGGTTTTGCAGCGCTTCGGGCCTTCTCGTTTCAATTAGAAGTTTGACCTCCTTTTGCAAATCCAACACAGCAGGGCGATAGAGAATTGAATTCTGGGTTGCTTGGTGAGGTTGACAATGCTGAGAAACCTATTTCAAACTGTCCTTTTAACCTCCAAAGTTGCAAAATACAATTTTGGACCAAAAATGGAAATTAGTTTTTGGATCGGCATTTCTGCTACAGAAGTCGTATTGGCGTTCCAAGTGTACCAAGCAACCCGGAAAATAGTGGCCAACAATCGGCTCGCTGTATGTATGGACCTAAAACGAACGGAAATAGCTTTTTTAGTGAAAGGGAAACTTCAAGTCGGCTGTCTGGTGCCGTAAATTTGGTTTTCAAATTGATTTTAGAACTGTTTTACATATCCAAAAGTCCATTCCATTGTCACTCACGGATAGGAAATTTTGCGTAGAATCTAAAAATGACCTCGTTTACTCAGTTCGATGCAGTTTTGACAAAGTTCTGTTTAATTTGGTTCGGCCGCGCGGCCCAGCCGCCCGGCCGCTCCTTGCCGGCCCGAGCGGCGCGCATAGCTTCACGCGCGCACTAGGCTGTTGCCACCCCCTGCCGTAGCGAAACCTCCGGCTTTCGAATCAACCTTTCGACTCAGGAGTCGACGGGTCCGTGTGTGTGTAGACTACTTCGCTGGATCCACTACGATCCTTTGAACAAATGCACCGGAAGTCGGGTCGCGTCGGCCAATCGGAAGCCTCCTTTCATCGGTGGTAACGCCTACCCTTGATGAAAGGAGGCTTCCGATTGGCTGACGGGACCCGACTTCCGGTGCTTTTGTTTACTCGAGGGAATCGAAGTGGATCCAGCGAAATAGTCTATTCTGTTGTGTCTTTCAGCAGCGTTGGTATGTCGCCGGAGAAGAGGTCTCAGTCCAGCCCAACCGGCGGGCCTAGCGGGGCTGCAAAGCGCTCCAAGCAAGGCGACCCGTCACAGCTTGACGAACCGTCTCCACAGAACAGGTAATAGGGTACTTTCGTAGAATCCTGAACCGGAAGCAAGCAGACCAGCAGACGCCAAAGTGGCCGGAAACTAACCTCTCTTCGGATCCAAAACTATAGCCGAGCTGTACAAATATTGCTCGCGAAACACATATGCACTGCAAACAAGTATCAAACGACTGTTTATGTTCAAGTGTGGCCGATACCTTTGACGAACGTCTCTTTCCCATGTCAAGTTTGGATCTACTTCCGCCAACATGGCGTCTGTGTGCTTCCGGTTCAGGGATCTACGAAAGTACCCTATTTGTGGGCACACGCATCAACTGCCTATGGACAATTTCAGGGAACACCCGGAAACCGTGCAGTGACGAATAAAGTGACGGAATAGTAATCAGCGCGGTTAAAATTTGTGACTAACAGGTGACCAATTTAGGACTAAATTTGACATTGCGGAAAACTGTTTCTGGATTGTTCAATACACTGAGAATCTAAACGCTATGAATATAGCGTCAATTGGTGCAATTCAAAAGCATTGCACGTGATATGCAATGCCTTCCCATGAATTAGCATAGGGCATTTTCGGGACGCATTGGACGTATGGTGCAATAAGGCTGGAGGCATTGCACGTATGGTGCAATAGGGTACTTTCGTAGATCCCTGAGCCGGAAGCACACAGACGCCATGTTGGCGGAAGTAGATCCAAACTTGACATGGGAAAGAGACGTTCGTCAAACGTATCGGCCACACTTGAACATAAACAGTTGTTTGATACTTGTTTGCAGTGCACATGTGTTTCGCGAGCAATATTTGTACAGCTCGGCTATAGTTTTGGATCCGAAGAGAGGTTAGTTTCCGGCCAATTTGGCGTCTGCTGGTCTGCTTGCTTCCGTTCAGGATTCTACGAAAGTACCCTATAACTCAGTGCATTGCTATACTCACAGCGTTTGGAATCTCTACAGAACATTCTAGTCGTCGCCCTTCATCTGCTTCAGATACTGTTTGACAAAGGAACTAAAGATATTAGTCATCATTTCTCCCTGATACCGGGATCTCTACTTACTACCTTCCTTTTCGGCTCTCTGTTTTGTTCTTCCCTTTATTCTGGGATCGGCGACGACTAGGATGCTCTGTTGTCCGAGACACAGATATTCAGTGCTGCCATGTTACGCGCTCGCTTCCGCTTCATGTTACGCCACGTTACGTTCATGAAGGCACAGTCAACCGGAAGTTCTGAGATCAAGAATAAGCGTTGGCATATTAACCCCTTAATGCTGATTTTGATTTACTAGGTAAAGTTAACACTTAAGGCTGAGCCCAAGTTTCCCACTTTTGAGAAGTTTAAAGTGAAGAGTTTTATATTGATCAACTATTCTTATATGATGTTTTGAAAGAAAAGGCCGTATAACCTTTGTAACAACACACACAGTCGAGAAATAAGTTGAAGTGGAAGTTACAATTCACAGTTCCCAAGAATTATTTTGAGATATAGATCTTTGGCCTTACAATGTAACATCCCTATCGCCAAACCCACATGATAGGAACACGGCAACCGTCTTGTTGATCTGAAAATAATAACAATAACTTGCTCAGAGGATGAGATAAAAGTAAGCCGAGATACCCATGTCTATTTCAGAATGTAATTTGAGTGTATGGTTTTGAGATTCATGTAGAGAAACAATTATTTTTGAAAATTGAGTTTAAACCTGAAACTTTGGAACACCCGGAGCTGTCTGCTACATCAGATGGATGAACATGGGAGTGCTATATTCGGGGTCGGATAATATATTTTGTCAAACTAGCTTTTTTTTTTAACATGTTTATTGGCCATAGGTAGTTTCAATAAATAATAATTTGCATTAGAATATTTAACAATAACAATAACAATGGTCAATAATAATAGTTGAAGTGAAGTGCGCAGAAAATTGATGACCATTATTTACAGTTAGAACATTGGGCTCCCAAGCTGGAGAGCTCTGAAACGATTGTGACGTCATCTTCGCTCGAATGTGAATTGTGTCACGTTCGTTTGTTTGAATGTTGATACATGCTTGTACTTTCTTACGTTCATGCTTGGAACGATTTGCAGTCTGTCATCGGTGTCGGAGATTTCGGTCAAACAGGAAGTAGCAACGAGTCCGGAAGCCACCATGAGTGCGTGCCGCTGTACCACGTGAGTGCAACTGTGCCAATTTTTCGCTCCTCCTTCCCGATCAGAGCCTGAATTTTCGCTTCTGTGCCGTACGGACGAGCAATGAATTTCTCTTTTCACATTTTTTATCGGAGTGATGCGCAGGCGTGGATACAGGGGGATGGGGTTTTTGCCCCCCCTCCCCAAATTATAGCCCCTAGATTGCCGCCAGAAAGATAGGCAAAAAGTGCTACTTTGCCCCTGTAAGTAGGCAATGAGTGCTACTTTGCCCCTGTAAGTAGGCAATAAGTGCTACTTTGCCCCTGTAAGTACGCTAAAAGTGCCACTTTGCTGCCCCCCCCCCCACCTCAATTATAGGCTGCCTCTGGATCCTGCACTGGCGATGCATGCTGTCGGAAAAACTCTGGTTGAATTCCAATGTTTTTGATCCATGAAGTGGTAGAAGCGCATGACTCAACTTTCGATACAATTGCATTTTTGTCTAAAAAGCCTTTCTGTAAACGGTTTATTTGATTAAAATCTTTACGTGAGCATGGACTACGGAATCATAGTTCTCTCTAACCAGGTGGAGTTTGGAGACAATCTAAGTGGAACTGAGGTCTGTGTAAAGTCTATATTACTGTGGTACATTTTAGGCGTTACCTCTTCTTTACAACTACTTAAGGGGAGTTAAGTGGACTTGATTCTTTTTGCATTAGATACATAAATACCCAAGTTTAGTTATCTCCATTTGCCATTTTGTGCATCGGAGCTATGTTGTTTTTTGGTTGAGTTCCTTCCATTTTCTGATGAAATTTAGACCGTAAAAGAGGTCAACTTGAGTTATGTCCATTTCTCATGTGGATTTTTTCCTCAACTGTTAGGAATTGGGTCAAGTAATTTGGTGTAATGATGCAAACCATCCTAATAGTTGGATAAAAACTCAATTTGGATATAAGTCCAATTATGCCCTTCTTCCGCTTCCTGGATCTTTCATTCGGATGCTTCCGGTGGTTCGTTGTTTGCTGCGCAGCTTCTGGTGTAGTGACTGCGGCAAGGAGGCCGACGAGCTGTGCGGGGACATGCAGCACTCCCTGACGTCCCTGCGCATGCACCGCGCGGGGCCGGCGGCCCCCAGGCTGCAGCGGCTGCAGACGGCGGCCTCGTCTGCTAGGAAGGTGGTGGCAGCCCTGCAGGACGCCCGGGACGCCGTGGAGGCCCAGCTGCGGGAATGGCGCGCCAGGCTGCGGCGGCTGGAGGACGCCGAGAGGGAGCTGTGGGCCGCGGCGGGGCAGGGCGGCGACCCGGAGGCCCTCCAGCTTGACGGCCTGGACCAACGCCTGCTGGACGCAGCCAGTCTCCTGGGCGCGCAGTGCCAGCTGCAGCTGGACGCGGACGGTCAGTGGAAGGCCAAGTTGGAGCTGCCGGCGTCGAACCAGAACGCCACTCTCTTCCCACTCGCACTGCAACTGCTTCAGGATGGCAGCCTTGTCAAGGTAAGGGAATCTTCCACTCATGTCGGCACCTTTTCTCTTATATCCATTGTTTAACATCCAGCCGGTTTAGAATGGATAGTTTACGCAAAGTGGGGAAATAACCACTGATGTACACAAACGTTCACAATAAATTTGGCATTTCTAAATGAAAAAAAGAACGAAAAATATACCGTTTTGTAAACAAATGCCTTTCCAAAACGGAATGTTATTGAACTCTGTTTGGAAACAAGATTTATGTGTGTTCACAGAAGAAAAAACATCACTTGCGTCATGCTTTTTCTGACATTTCAGTAAACAGAAGATATTGTTTTTAAAATTTGCGCCAACTTTTTCAGTTGTGACTACGAGCACTTCCTACCTATGTCCGTAAATTTCACCAAACATGTTTCAGTTACTGATGGCATGACAATTTGAAATGTAGACGTCCGACCTGTTGTCTAACATGAACCGTTCTGATTGACAATGGAAATTTTTAACAGTGCTTAGTTCTCGTTGCCTCATATACAATGTCAGTAAGTGCGAGAGAAACAGCAGACTTTTTGAAACTGCTCCGAAACTCTTTGTGGTTACCGTCATTTTCCCTTACTTGACAACCGGGTTGTCAAATGGGAAATAATTTTTAATCTCAGTTTACAATTCCGCATGAATTTTGGATGAACTTTCCTTAATTGCAGCTAAATGTCCATGAATTTATTTGCAAAGTCTCTTTAAATTTTGTCTAATTAAACTGATTTAAGAAATTTTACCATAATTCAAGATAGTCCATGAATTTCGGTGTTCAAATTTAACTGCCTTTAGGACAAAGGGGCGTAAGTCCAGCTCCTTTACTTTTTCAGGAGGCAGTTTCAAGTAGTTTTAAGCTTTGTTTTGACAAATATGGTGAATTTCAGGTGAAAGATAACGTGGTATTCAGAAAACAGTACAAATTGTTCCATGATCAGTTACCGTCAACGGGGGTAACTTGGGACACTTTTTCACGTTTTTTGAACGCCAGAGGCAAGATTCTCAACCCAGACCATTGGATACTAACTATGTTAAAGTTTGACCCTTTTTCCATGATTCCATGCTTGTCTGGTTCAGTTGCCTCGATTACATCGTTTCCAAGCGGTCCCGAAAGAGTGTCCCAAGTTACCCCATGACCGGGGGTAACTTGGGACAGTAGGTAATTAGCTACGTTCCCATGCATCTATTGATGTTAATGGACGTAATAAATTTAAGTCACAACATATAGACCAAAAATTCAGGCCTTGGAACTCTTGTAGAACCGATATTGGACTATATCTAGGGCTCTGTGTGAAACTCTCTTTTCTACTGGTATTTTCCAGGCATTTTCTGAATATTTCAAGGAATGGATTACCAGAAGACAAAACTGCAGAGCAAGGCATCTCTTTCCATCATGAGCGTAAAATCCGAAGTTTAAGTTATGTCAGGGACCAGGTCAGTCAACTCCTAGGAGGCTACGACTGCTGGAAACATTAGGAAAAGACTGTCCCAAGTTACCCCGTAAAATTTCGATTTTTGAGAAAATGAAGTCTGGACCGCAGATGGGAAAACTATAATCAAAGCCCTTTTGCGAGCTTTATTGTCTGTGTATGATCTAACGACCCAGAGAGACTAATCGGCCAAATCTGCATATCACTCCTTGCACTAGGGTCAACTTGTCAATGTTTAACAAATTTTGTCAAAAACCCTATTATGTAGTTTCCCGTTTCTCAAATACTAATTGTCATGTTATGCACCTTTTCTACCTTTCTCCGCGCGTGCCCTGAGGCCTCTGAAAGAAAACCCTGCTGCGGGGTTTGACGCTAGGAACCCCCGTCGCGGAATGGCAGCACCAACAAGCTGTACAGGACAGACTGTCCCAAGTTACCCCCGGTGTCCCAAGTTACCCCCGTTGACGGTACGGCATTTCTTGTGAGATATTCACAGATAAATATCACATTTTGACGTAGGTCCATGCGTTGTCTGACAAAAGAGCTCAAGTCCACACCAGTTTTCTGGTCCTTCCAAACTAAGTCCATATGAACTTAAGTGGTTGTGTCAGAAAACGGGTGGACCCATGCTCTTTAGTAGGAAAACGTCGCGCTGCACTAAAGTACTTTCTCAGAAAACATGTGGACTTCAGTGGTTTGGTCGGAAAACGGATAGACTTGTGCCGTTTTGTCAGAAAACGTGTGGACTTGGGTTGTTTGGTACAACGCTATAATTGTGAACTAATTATGTTAGAATCATAGGTTTTTCGCCATTTTGTGTAAAGTTTCGCCAGCACGCTGGAAAAAAAAGAACAACATTTTGACCAAAATGTGGACTTACGTCACTTTGTCCGAAAACCAGTGACTTTTTAAAAGATGTTTCCCCTTGACGTAGTTAAAATGTCTTGATGGCTTTGACGTGTCTAGAGCTCTCTTTTTTTCTTGAATTAAAGTCATTGAATTTGGGTGCTCAGTAATTGCCTTCATTCAAGTAAACGCGGATTGCTTGCAGGTCTTCCGGCCCGACGAGTACTTGGACGTCAGGTCTCTGAGTAGCCAGGACGAGCACAGCCAGGAACTGGAGGACTTCCTGCTGGACCCTGCCTTGTCCAAGGTTAGTAAGACTGCTCTCTGTACGGACAAGGGCAAGCACAAAACCGTCAAAATTTTATTTCGACACTTTTTCCCACCCTCTTTCATTACACTGCAAACCGAACTGTCTACTAAGTACACACTGTCAAACGCATGCTTGGCCAAGTACACACTTACAAATGCATGCTTGCAAGTACACACTTACAAACGCATGCTTGGCGCATAGAGTTATACGGCGTCAAGCATGCGTTTGTAAGTGTGTACTTGCAAACATGCATTTGTAAGTGTGTACTTGGCCAAGCATGCGTTTGTAAGTGTGTGCTTGCAAGCATGCATTTGTAAGTGTGTACTTAGTAGACAGTTAGGTTTGCAGTGTAGTCAATCGAAGGTCTTTTTTTATTTGCTGAATGTTAAATTTGAAGTTTATTGCTGAAGCTAAAATTGAATATTCAAACATAAACGGTACAAAGTTTGCTCAGAAACCCTTCAAGGTGTGAACATCCCTGGCGCGGAGAGGCGACCAGTTCGCAGACCCCACCTATACTCGCCCCTTTCAATGCACCTTGAGTATATTTAAGGTACTAAATATTCGGTTTCTGGCATGAAGTTCAAGTAGGCTCAAAATACTCTGTCATAACAAGCTACACTACTGCTGTGTTAAGTGTGAAGGTTTTGATAGTGTAATGCTAAAGGGGCTTGGATTTTTTTTTTCGAAAATTGATTCCGTCTATGCTAGTTCTAGGCCTAGTGTCATTTTGCAAGGAAATTATTTTGGTATTTTTTTCATTTTGATCAAACAGCGAGAGAAGGACACCCAAGGGGGGTGTATCACAGTTGTTCCCCCCAAGGACTACGAAATTTTCAAATTTCCTGTAAAAACTTTTTAATTTTTTTATTTCTTTTTTAAGTTTGCGTTTCTTTAGGAATTCTTGATTATTCTTTACGTGACGTGAAACAGTAAACGAGGGCTCTAATGTTTTGAAAATAATACTTTTGGCCTTCTCTAGTGAGCGGCCCTTATCGCGGATGGCTCTTTGCAGGTGCGGAAGCTCGAGGACGTGATCTGCGAGACGCGGCCCACCTGGTGCCGGGTGCTGCTGCAGCGCGTGGCGCCGCGCGTCGAGTGGCTGTGGGTGGACAACGCCGCTCCGCGAGCACCTGGAGGTGATCGCCGGCATGCCCGCGCTGCGCTACCTGTACGTGAGCGTGGAGGGCGTGGTGACGGACGCCCCCGACCTGCCGGTGCAGCTGGAGGAGCTGGACTTGTGGCACGTGCCGCCGCAGCTCGCCGCGTCGGTGCAGCGCCTGCCCAGCCTGCGCAAGCTCACCTTGTCCAACTGCTACGACGGCGCGGTGGACGTGACCTTCCCCGCGCTGCCGCCGCACCACCGCGGCCTCCGCTGGCTGTCCGCCTACCTCCACCCGGTCTCCACGGTGCTGTCGCTGGCCAAGGCGCACGCCGCCACGCTGCAGGAGCTGCGGCTCATGTGCGCCTCGGAGTCGGACGGCACCACGCCGTGGCACTTCGCCGACCTGGCCGAGGGGCTACGGCGGTGCGAGCTGAGGGCGCTGCGCAGGGTCGTGCTGGTGCGAGGCACCATCCGAGGCTACGTCGACGACGACGTCCCGCACGAGGCCAACTCGTGCAAGCAGCAGAAGAAGTCGATCTGGGACCGACTGCTCGCCGTGGACGCCACCAGCGTCGTCAAGGTGCTCTGCGAGGTCTGCGACAAGTGCCCGAAGTTCCCGAAGCTCGGTGACTTCACCTGGAAGGACTAGGGAGGGCGTTTGCTGCTCATGGAGACCTGCGTCATCCCGAAGGACCGATTCAGCTCATTGCGGCCAGAGCGGCAGGTTTTTGTAAGTCGGAGTCTAGAGCTTTGTCCGTTCTAGTCTCCAGTTTACAAACAATTGGAAAACTGGCTGTCACTGCTTAACGTAGCTCATTAAGTTCCTCGTGCTCTTAGCTTTTCGTTCCCATGCCTGTTTTTGTTCAGTGATGTCTTTACCTCTCATGCTGCTAGTTCTTTGAGGTCTTTGTGCTGATAGTTCTTTTTGATGAGTAAAATAAAGAAACTGTCATTGCATGATTGCTTCGTTCTGTTTTTCTTGAGGAGGTGGCTTCATGTTCCATTTTTGGCCCGTCTCGGAGAACTCATCTGGCGGCTCCGCACCCCATAGCAGAAGAAACCCATTTGCTGAACCCATTTTTGGCCCGCCCTTCTATTCAAAAAATAGGGGGAGGGCCTATGCATTTGCCTTTGTGTCTGTGTGTTGTTGTTGTTGTTGTTGTTGTTGGCGTCTGTGTACAAGGAAGGAGTTGAGCTAGAGTAACCAGATTTGGAGGGTACTTCAGGAGTACCGTCCCACTGACTTAGAAGTATGTGTATTTTCTGGGGCACGCAAGCCTTGTGTTTAGTATCAATTTCCTTCTTAGGGTCAGGGCGGGGAAAAACCGGACACCTGCAAGTTGGGGAAGAAACGCACACCGCACTTTCGCCACAAATTTGCCTGTTTTGGGACGTGCAAAGTATTCAGTATTGCTTACTGATGATCTGCTAGATTGCGTTTCAGAGGAATTTAGCCTACTTGAACCGGAAAGTATTCAAAGTCACCTTTAAACGAGGTCTCGTTTAAAACACCTTAAAAACTTTCAAAGTTGGTGCCCGCAATATCTCTTTTTAATGACTTTCCGAGCCTACTGTGACGAACATTCTTATTGTAAACGAAAGTTGGAAGTGTGGAGCCCAAGATACGTTCAAATGTTTTAGCAGATTTTCAGCTGGATTACATATGAAGGGTTAAATACGAAACGGGGAAAAACCGTACACTGGTGCGGGGAAAAATCGAACACCTCTTTTTTCTATAATAATCGACGAATTGCCCTAACATCCCACCAAAGTGGTCGTAACAAGTGTATTTTAGCATTTCCCAACATTTAGTGGGAAAACAAACACGGCTGTTGACGATTTCATACATTTTGGTCATTTAACCTCAAAAACGTGCCGCCACGGACCCCCTTACAATGCTACGATGATTTCTGTCTACCTAGGAATACTCGTGCGCCTGCTTCAGTGGGTATCGCAAGTGTTACCCCCAAATATCGTTCCCAAGAGATTTCTGACCTACTTTCATAGGTTTTTGTTAAATTAAAGCCTATGTCCGATTTTTCCCCTTAGGTGTTCGATTTTTCCCCGTTTTGACGGGGAAGAATCGCACACAGTTTTCTCTCATTTATCACTGAATGAAGCCGCAAACGCACTCGCTTAGGGTTGAAATGTCTTTCTTTGAGGCTCGATCAACAGACCCAACGGATACATTGGCTAAAGATAGTCAATGAGAGTCAAAATCGAGAAAGATTGCAAAACGTCCAGTTCTTCCCCGCCCTGACCCTACACCACAAGGCTGCGCAGATGACCAATCACATTTAAAAATAGAAATATAGTACTCTTTAAAAAGTTGTTGCCGGTACTGGGGCGGGGGGACTCGGCGCAGCGTTCTGTCGCGGTAGCAGCCGTGCGCCGTAATTTGACACTGCGAGATAAGCCCGCCGCGCGCCGCGCTCTCCCGCCCGGCCGGCCTACTCGGTGCGTGTCTGAGTGTCACCAGTTTGTCCGACAGGCCAGCAGGCGGGGAGACCGGGTCGAGAGTCTCTAGGTCGTCAATCTGGTATGGGTCTGGAGCCATGTAATTATGTTTTATTTAATTTATGATAGTTTTGGGTTTTACTTTGACCTTTGTGTTAGTTTAAACTTTGTAAAAAATAGACTGTTACACCAATTTGAACAAATTTCATTGCCATCGAATGTTGTTGATTTCGGTGAGGACCACCTGCTGAAGGCAGAGGTCTCCCCGCCTGCTGGCCTGGCCGGGGGAAATAAGGGACCGGTCCTCAGTGGCCGCGTCCCCCTCGCCACTCCACCCGCCGCGCTTCGCCTGGCCGTCCTGACGGCGCTCTCGGTGCGTGTCTGCGTGTCGCCAGTGTGTCAAACTGTCTTCCGATTCATACCGCACCGCTCAGCATTTCGCGTCTCGAGACCAGCTTACCGGGCCTGCGGGGCCACGGCTGCCGGCCGCGCGTATAGTGGAAGCGCGTACCGAATGGAAGACCAAAACGAGAATTTGATTTAGGTGGTAACAAGGTGGCTTCTAGTCAAGTTATTAATGTTCAATACAGTTGATTACAGCTCAACAGAGAAATTTTGTTCAAGCGCCTACCTCTATTTGCCTCGGGCAGTCACCGCGTTAAAAATGTATATTTTTATTTTTGAAAACTAAGACGTGAAAACCTGGCGGGCGCGGAAGCCACAGCCGTGGCGCGTTTTCCACCGCGTGCTTGATGACGCGTTCCCTGACTGAGTGTTGTGACTGCCGTATCGCGACACGCGAAACTCAAAGGTTGCCGCGCAGGCCCTGAAGAGGGAGTAAAGAGGAACAGGCACGGAGGCAGGGCAGGAAGAACGGAGAGGAGACAAACGGAGAGAAACAGGCGCGACAAGCAGGTAGAACAAACGTGCATGATTAGGTCCTTTCTTTGGCCCTGGTAATAACTTCAAATAATTTGTACAACTGATGTGAACGCTTATTACATTTATTAAGTTTTGTTAATTCCGTTGACGACCGCCAGGTGAACTGGTGGGAACCCCGCGCAAAGTGCATCATCAAGTCTGACACTGCGATGCACCTGGTTTTCCCTCCGGCATACGCCTCGCGCCTTCGCCCAGCCGCAGCCCTGGCCAGGGGACGGGACGCGAAATGCTGAGCGGTGCGGTATGAATCGGAAGACAGTTTGACACTGGCGACACGCAGACACGCACCGAGAGCGCCGTCAGGACGGCCAGGCCGGGCGGAGCGTGGAGGTGGAGTGGCGCGGGGGACGGGAGCACCGGGGGGCCGATCCCTTATTCCCCCGGCCAGGCCAGCAGGCGGGGAGACCTCTGGATGTTGAGGTTCACGGTTCGGTAAAATTACGGCGCATCGTTACAGGCATCGACGTGAAAATTGGAGACGCGTTACAGAACAAGATTTCCTAAAGGGCGGCGGTCGCCAAATTTCCATACCTTGCGCACAGCCGCTCTGAATGCGGCTCAACTTCATTCAAAATTTCAAAGCTAGAAATTTTACGCATTAAATTTTCCGGAGAAAATCTGACCCGACCGTAGGCGAGGATGACTCTTCAGGAAGGCACGTGCAAAGTTTCAGAATTTTTGGTAAAGGCGTTTGCGAGAATACAAACTTTACGTATCGGTCTACATCGCCTCCCGAGGCGGCGCGCTCCTTCCAACGCGCTCGGCAAGGCTCACTTTAGACTCCTCTCCGCGATGCGCGCGGTCAGCGACGCTAACTCTGCGGCACGCGCCGCGCGCCTCGGCTACTCACGGCCAGCAGCCCAAGCCAGCCGGCAAGCAGGCCTCGGGGCGCGAAACGCTGAGCTGGGCAGAATGAATCGGAGGACAGCCCGACACACCAGTGTCACGCGGACATGCCCCGAGAGCGCCGACAGGACGGCCGGGCGAAGCGCGGCGGGTGGAGTGGCGAGGGGGACGCGGCCACTGGGGACCGGTCCCTTATTTCCCCCGGCCAAAAATCCGTGGTGAGGCTCAACCTGCGGAGTCCTAAAAGTACTGCAACCACGGTGAAGATTTGACCGCACATTTCTACACTGTTAGAAATTAGCTCCGAAATTTTATGGAGAAAAACTCTATAATCACGTTCATGGAGACTCAATTTATTATCAACCTTTTTTTCGGAGAGTTTTTTTCAGGGCTTGAACAAATGTTCCTCGGAGCATTACTTCGTTCCTGATGGGAATTAAAATGCACGTCTTTTCTCAGATATTTGAAAGAGGGCTTCGCCGAAGCATTCTTTGGTCTGAAATGGCAAGAAGGGACAATCTCTTTCGAGCTCCTTTGGGTCCTCGAGATCCTGTAGGTATCCCTCATGAAAACTGAGCTGAACAAAATAGAGGTTCACCTTTCCCTCATTTTTTAATTGGTTGCAAACTTTTTTTCGTGATCTCCTGATAGAGAAGCAGGCATTCTGGTTCCAAATTCCGAAACTTTTCGGAGAAAGCCCAGAGTTTTCATTTATGGAGATCTCTTTGCTGAAGTTTAGGAAAAACTACATGATTTTTTTAGCAGATGATACCTTTAGTACTTTAAAACGTACCTAGAACAATATAAAACACTTAAAGGTGTCAGCTAGCTTTTACTCGAGAGTCCAGAAACCAAGGCTGTATCCTAACAATAATGGGGGCTGGCTGCCGGGGCGGGCTGGTGAGTGAATGGGTGAAGCTCAGCCTGCGCGACGCATCGACAACTCCTCCTCCGGGTACAGCGCGAGCGGCACCGGCCAACAATGCCCTACCCCCTCTTGCACAGTCCCTCCCCGGTACAGCGCACAGAGCAGCAACAATGCCTCACGGCTCGGCCCAGCGCGCTCGGGGCACGGCGCGGCGGTGCATGCCACAGCTCGGCTCGCACCAACACTGTCCAGCTCGCTTAGGTCTATGTATTTTATTGGGCTATCTATTTCATTTCATACACAATTATGAATAATCCCGAACTACTACCTGGAAGAAAACCAAACGAGTATCATCTGCTTTCATTAACGTTCGTTGAATGAGATTTTTCCATTTTTTATCGGAAATTTCTGACAGTGCTGTCTTTAACGCAGAATTAGGAAATTGTGACAATATTTGTGTAACATTCAGCAGAGTCTAAGTGTTTAATGTTTCGTGGGTTCAGAATTCACTAGAAATGACCCGACGTGTACAACCCATTTTGAATCAAGCGATGACCGCAGATTGTGACCGTGAACTGAACGAAATTGTGGTATACAGAAAGTCCTGACCAAACCACCGACAGACTCTTTTATTGGCCAGCGCCCGCACTCGGCCCTTGACATCTGCTTATTCTGCACTTGGTGTCGCGTTCCGTCCGCGCCTGGCTGCTGCACGGTAACAACGGAACCTGGTTTTCCCAGGAAGCCTACGGTGAAGACATAAGCGATTTCCAGAGAGTTCCTGGGAAAATCAGGTTCCGTTTTTACTGTGTGGGTAAAGTAGAACGCCCCTAACACGGGGCTCGGTGGGGACTGCAGAGGCCACATCCACCGGTGATTGTTTTTTTTGTTGTTTTTTTTTTTTTTTAAGTCGAATTTGCTGACAAACAAAATGCAATTTTCTAAATGAGCTCTATGAGCAGGGGCAGAGACACAGTTAGCCGAGTCGGTTGAAACCACCGAACCGCCATTAAAATTTAAAAAACGAACGTGTCCTCTTTACGCTACTTTCAAACTCTAAACCTCCGTTTTCGTTCTACAAGATACCTGATCGGCCATTTTCAAGAATCGAAACTATTTTCCTTACTTCTTCCTAGGAATGAATTCGTTGGTATGAGCATGAGTCTTGCATCGACCGAACCCGAATCGAACCACGGGAACGGTTCAGTCACCGACCAGCTTGCTTCGGCAATTGCCATTAGCAATCGTCACCAAATCGTTCGGTACGCCTCATTGTTGCACGGAATAAAGTTTGCAAGGCCACAGATAAATGTCTACAACAAAAAAAAAACCTGTTTCTGCCGGGAATCGAAGCCGGTCCCTTGGACTCAGAACCAGAATCGGAGAACGACGTCTCTCTCTTGCATGACAGAAGCGTCCGTCTGTGCCAACGATAGATAACAAGTCGACATTGTTCTAGGGAGTTTAGCTCGAAAGAGTTAAATTGACTTAACCCGCACAGCGCTTAAGTATGCAGAGGATAAGTAAACATAGCGCCAAGTGCTCTCAGGTACTGAGAGATAAGTCGATTTAACTCGTGGAGGGTGTGAAAGTGCAATGAGACAAGTAGACTCGTCTCGTTTGGACAGCCGCGTCCAAACGAGATAAGTCAGAATCTTGCTATATCTACAACAACGTCAACATTTTGACGAAATAAATCGATCTATAATGATCTGCATGACGTAGGAATCTAAAAAGATTAGTAAAAGTATCAAATTTGGTACAGGGACGTGCTTTTTTCACTTTCCTGAGGTTGTGTCATTCGACTTATCCCCCTTGGCCGCTTTTTATGTCGTCCAAAGGAGTTAAGTCGACTTGTCTCCATGCAGTCAGTGCGGAAAAACAAGATAAGTCGACTTAACTACAGGGCCTCTCAATCCATGCTGTTAAGTCGGCATACCTCCCCAGTGGGGTATTGCTCTACAAGATAACTCCACTTATCCCCTTTTTCAATTGGCTTGTGAGCCCAAACTATAATCACTAGAATCGAACAGACTATTGCAAACGATGCGCAGGATCACGCTCTTTCGGATGGTCGTGAAAACCCCATTTCGGGATAAGTCGACTTATCCCCTTTTTCCGCTTCGCCACTGAAATAATCCGGTGGTGCAAATCCCGTCCGGGTCGCACAAGGGCTGCTGCAGGTGCATCATGGTTTACATGACCGGGAGGGGGATTTCCGCCATTATTAGTGCTAGCAGGGCACATAGGGGTATTTTTGGAATCGGGGCGACGAGACAAGATGAATGGACCTGGTCCCGACCCCATCGGCCGCTTTTACAAGTTGGCCAGATCAGGATCTTCAAAAAAGGGGGTCGACCGACTAAAAAAATTTATTGCAGATTTCGATTGGTCTCAGCAAAACCTTTTCAACGAGGGGTCAGAAAGGGGGTCCAGGAGCCCGACTTCGTCTATAAGTCACATCAGGATCTTTAAAAAAGGGGGTCGACCGACTAAAAAAATTTATTGCAGATTTCGATTGGTCTCAGCAAGACCTTTTCAACGAGGGGTTGGAAAGGGGGTCCAGGAGCCCGACTTCGTCTATTAGTCACATCAGGATCTTCAAAAAAGGGGGTCGACCGACTGAAAATTTTTACTTAAGTTTTCGATAGGTCTTGGCAAGACCTCTTCAACGAGGGGTCGGAAGGGGGGTCCAGGAGCCCGCCTTCATGAGTTATGGGAAAAAGTGCGACGGACTCGTTTTGCGCTCCTGCTGTGCCTCTATTGCAAGGAGTTGCAGTAGCATGGCAAATATGGGTATTTTCGGAATGAGGGCGAAGAGACAAATGAAATGGGCATATTCTAAGGACAGTTGGAGTAAAAAGTGTATGGACTATTGCATATTGTGAATAGAAGGGCGGGCCTAAGTCACGATGGTACATCGATAACTTTGCTTTACCCGCTCACGGTGTGTGTGATGCGAGCGGGCCGAAGGCCCGGGCCTTCGACTGGCCAAGTTGGGTCTGATGCGAGGGCCGAAGGCCCGAGAAAAGGCCGCCGGCAGGCCAAGCTGGGCCGGCCCCCTGTCGAACCGAGTTGCCGGCGCAGCGAAGCGGAGCTGGCAACTCGGTTCGACGGAAGGGCGGGCCCTAGCTTGTTGTAATGAGCTTTGCGATGCTGCACCAATTCCGACAGTCCATGCCTGGCGTTTTCACCAACGTATGGGCCCGCGGCGCTCTTCTACCTTTAGGAGGCGTTTTGGAAGCTTCTTTCCTTGACATCGACTTACACACTGTAAGAAAAAAGTCATAACATGTTATGAAACCGTTTTCATAACATTGTTGTGAAATTGTTATGAAAAAGTCATAGCACATATGTTATGAAAACTTATAACGCTGTTATGGAAAAATGTGAAATTAACAACAAAAATGATTTCGTCACTGGTAGCCATTTGATGCCATTGCTTGGACGGGAAGGGCGAACCACTTTTTTAAAAATTTAACATCTTTAATAATAAATAAGTTACATGGGGAACAGAGACCATTACATTGGACAAAAAAAAATTGTTTGTGAAAAACTGCTTGTCTGGGCCACGTCAACTGAAAAATGTTTGCTTTTATTACTTGTTGACGGAGCAGATAAAGGCCAGACGTACAATAGCCTAGTTAGTTTTTGAACAAATACAGATAATTGAGCTATACCAAGTGCGTTGGAGGGAGAAGGATGGCGCAGGTATATGACACCCCGCCGCGGCGGGCGAAGGTGTTATGAAAATTCATAATAAAATCATAACTAAGTTATGAAAACTCATTACAAGCGACTTGTTATGATAGCGTTATGAAAAAGTTATAAATCACTCAATGTTATAAATTTCATAAAAATTTCGTAATGAAAAGTCATAACCGTTTTTACAGTGCAGATTACCATGATCGTAAAGTCGTAACAGCTTTCTGTTTTCGGTATTCTCCTAGAAGGCTCCGCCCCTCAGATCCTGTATTTGACTCGAGTCAAAAAGGTTCATGATATCTTCGAGCTTAGCACTTAGCACCCTGGGGAAAAATGGGCACTACCTAAAGAAATCAGCAAAAAATTCAGGTTAAAAGAAGGCTGTACTGGGTTTGGAGCCTTGGTCGGGGTCATATTGGATCTCATTTCCGTTATCTTTGAAGAAAAGACTTCTGAAGCAGCTACGGAGAATTGTCGCAGAGTGTTTCTTTTTGATTTCTCCGTTGTCTTTTAAAGTGAGTGTGTTGTGATCTCCCGAAACCCCTGCGGACACGGCTGTAGGCCACCCAATGCACACTAGTGTACGTCGGGCGGCAGGCGGGGGCGGTGTATGTATCGAGTCCACACTCAAAAAACCTTGCAAAGTATTCTCTGGCATTGTATTGCAAACTCTCTTACAAACTATTTTCTTTGCACTCCGAAGTATTTCTTTGCAACTTGCAAAGAAAATGCTTTGCAACGTTACAAATCAATTTTACAAATTTTCTTTGCAACTTACGAACTATTTCTTTGCAATGCGAAGAAAAAAGTTCGCAAGGGAGTTTGTAATACAATGCCGGAGAATACACTGCAAACCTAACTGTCTACTAAGTACACACTTACAAATGCATGCTTGCAAGTACACACTTACAAACGCATGCTTGGCAAGTACACACTTACAAATGCATGCTTGCAAGTGCACACTTACAAACGCATGCTTGACGCCGTATCACTCCATGCGTCAAGCATGCGTTTGTAAGTGTGTACTTGCAAGCTATCGTAAAGTACTGAGAATTAGCTAGTTATTATGACTGCACGGCATTTCCCAGTACCTCTTTTGGCCGCCTCCACCGGTCTTCTTGACATCAAACGATTCTATCTTTGGACTCCGAGAATAGTTGGGATTTCGTAATTCGAGGCAGAATGAGGCCGCGGCCAGGCCAAGTGAACGATTCCGCCCTACCTTTTTATCAAGATACAATCTCGTGAGCCGAACGGTCATTCAGGGCGACAACCCGAGGTGCTTGCTGTGACCGAACGAACCAATGACAGCGCTCGCCGGGCTGAACCAACCAATTAGGTCGCGCTGTCGTCACCAACGTGTCACCTTCCCTGCGTGAAGCCCCGACGCAGCCCGGCACGGAATCAGGTCCTCCTCTATCAGTATAGGAAGCGTCTGCAGGTGCGTGGCAACCCCATTTGGCGTCGCGCAAGTAGCAATAATCTAATCGGAGAGAGCATAAATAGCCGAATTCTCGAGCTTGGGTCAGTGGTTCCCACGCCGCGGATGCAGACGGCGTTTCAGTGCAGTGTGTGCTCCCGTCTCAAAGTGAAAGTCATCAAGAATGCAGCCCCTCTTAGCCGTGCTGTTCCTGTGCGGACTGGTGGCCTGCCTTATCAAATTCATTCGAGGCCGACCGCCCTTGTTCCCGCCAGGTCAGTGCCATCTCCTTGGATTCCCAGGATTATCGGTCAAACAAAAATCTCCTGGGATTCTCAGGAATGATCGTTTGTTAGGAAAATCTCCTGGGATGCTTAGGACTATTGGATAATGTCCAGGAAAATCTCCGGGGATTCTCAGGAATATCGGATGATGCGCAGGAAAATCTTCTGGGATTCTCAGGATTATCGGATGATGCCCAGGACTGGGATTTCCAGGAATATCGGATAATGCGCAGGAAAATCTCCTGAGATTCTCAGGAATATCCACTGTTAAAAATGGTTGTACAGAAACAATCAGATGAGTGAAAATTTAGTCGTTCCAAAACATAGAATTTCATCATGAACCAAAGCGAAACAAATGTCGTTGAGTCTAGTAAGCGACATTTTGTCGTTGAAGAACAAAATTCTTGTTATCACTCTTTACGATACAATTTGAGTGGAAACAACATCTTTTGCAATTATCTGCTCAATTAAAGCATATTATGAATAAACATCTCTTTTGTTCTTCTAAGTCATAGGGAAATTACTATTGTTAAAAAGAAACTATGCAAAATAAATTTAGCGACAAAAGTACTCTATGTTTATTGTCGCAGACATTACAAAATTCCTTTTGGACTTTCAATACTTGTCGTTGATGTGTTATTGTTGGTGCGTTATTACAATTAAGTCGTTGTGAAATTATCCCTTAGTTCCAATACGACTACGGTTTAACAAGCTATTCGTTCCACAGCAAATCTTGTCGCTAAAAAAGTTAGCGATAAATGTGTCGCTAAGTTACGACAAAATTTTTATCAGTGTCGGTCGATTCCCCGGAGATGGTTTACCGCGTGCGGCCGCAACTGATGCGAATTTGTGTGCTAAATTCCTTTTTATCTTGACAGGACCTCCACGTCTGCCCGTGTACGGCGGCTACCTGCACCTGCTGGCCTACAACTACCGCTACACGCACAAGGGGCTCGTCGCCATGGCCGCCAAGTACAAGTCCCCAGTGCTGGGCATGTACGTCGGGTCCACGCCCACCATCATCACGACCGACTTCGCGTCGACCAGAGAGCTGCTGCTCAAGCCCGAGTTCCAGGGCAGGCCGGACATTTTCACCGTCCGGCTGCGCAGCTTCAACGAGCTGTGGGGTGAGAGGAGTCCTGGACCAAGCTCCGCGCAGTGAGCCAGAAGACCGGTGGAGGCGGTCAAAATTTCGGACACGCTTTGAGCTCCTGTGTCGCTAAATGGGACTGGAACCAAACGTGTGACCCCACCAATAGATTCCTCGTCCGAAGAGCAAACCGTTGGTGGGTTGGTTTGAGTACCATTTAGCGACTCTGGGGCTCAAAACGCGTCCGTGATTCTGACCGGCCTCCATTGGTCCTCTGGCCCACTGTGCGCCGCTAGGAAAACAATACAGGGTGCATATGTCTGTATATGATGCGTTTGAATGTGACTGATGTCATTTAATTTTGCTTACCCGTCATTTTTCTCCATGCTGACATGTGACCTTTCAAAGTAGACGTTTCAAAGAAAAGGAGCTTGTTTTAACAAAGTATTTTGGGCATTCATAGACTTCAAAGAGAATATTTCGTAATTTAAGAACTATTTATTCGCATATCAAATTAAATGGTTTCTACTTGTACTTGCATAAAAACAAAATGCTTCATATGAGGGTTGTGTTAAGTCTGCGTTGTCTGAGTCCTTTCTGTCCGACATGTAGGGGTGCTCTTCACGGAGGGGCCCCTCTGGGCGGAGCAGCGCCGCTTCTCGCTGCGCCACTTGCGGGACTTCGGCTTCGGCCGGCGCTTTGACAAGATGGAGGCCGCCACTGAGGAGGAGGTGCGCACGCTGCTGGACTCGATTCGCTGCCCCGTGGCCGCCGAAAAGGTGCGTGATCTCTCATCGTCATCGCTCAAACTTGTACGGACGAGGGAAAACCAACTTTAAAAAAGGTGTAATCACATTTTTCTCGTAGATGAGTTTAAAATGAGTGAGAAGCTAGAAAACCCCAAATCCCCCCCCCCCCAAAAAAAAGGATTGTCAAAGGTTGTTTTTTTCCTCGGATGTAAGACGCTTTGGAACTCAGGAGCAAGTCTACGAAACATCTCTTCGCAGTTACAAAGCACATGCTTCGCACACCCCTGCAAGACATCTGCTTCGTCGTAACTACGAAGAAGAAAGGCGCTTCGTAGATTTTACAATGCCTTCTTTTTCTTCTTATTACGAAGCGGTGCTTCGTAGACTCTTTTCTGTGCATACATTTTCGAGTGAAGGACTGCCACTGACTTAAATTGCGTACAATTGGGTTTGAGTCTCAGTTTGAGTGTACACGGCAAAAACGGAACCTGGTTTTCCCAGGAACTCCCTGGAAATCGCCTATGCCTCTACCATAGGCTTCCTGGGAAAACCACTCTGCAAACTCAACAGTGTACTCAGTACACTCTAGTTAGAGTGTGCTCATGAGTACACTCTAAGTAGCGTGTACTCGGATGAGTACACACACCTAAGCACGCCTGGCAATTTATGCAGCTGAAAGTGTGTACTCATCTGAGTACACGCTAGTTAGAGTGTACTCACTCATCTGAGTACACGCTAGTTACAGTGTACTCATCCGAGTACACGCTAGTTAGGGTGTACTCATGAGCACACTCTAACTAGAGTGTACTGAGTACACTGTTGAGTTTGCAGAGCAGGTTCCGTTTTTACCGTGTAGTGTGTTTTCCAATTGAATTGAGACAGGCTTTTTGCCTATACTTACAGGCGTTTGTCTCACAAATTGCCTACATTCAAGTGTATTTACCTTAGTGAAAGGGAGTGTAGGCTGGGCGCGCACAATGAGTCCAAAAAGCATACACTCTCATTCCACACTGTAAAAAAATCCGTACTTTTTTACGGAAATGGTACAGAAAAATATAGTATAGAGGTACGGAGGAAAGTACGGAACGTTCCGTACTTGCTCCAAAGGGTACGGAAAAAAGTACGGAACGTTCCGTTGTTGGCAAGTACGGACGGTCCAGGCAAATTATTGGCCAGACATGTTCCGTACTTTTTTCTCACAGTGCAGGAACGTGACATTTTGTCACGTTTCTGCTGTTTGGCCACCTAAATGAATGTGACACAATGCTCAAACGAACGAGACATTTTGTCACGTTCGTTTCAACGTGATGTCGCGCTCCTGGAATGAGAGGGTAGACCCAAGGGTAGACCCCTCGGACAGTCCGCAAAGCAAAGTGCGCCACGGCGATTGCCCCGCTGCAGGGCATGGTGCGGGACGGCGAGGTGCTGCTGCCCGACCTGCTGTACCCCGGCTTCATCAACGCGACGCTCCAGACGCTGACCGGCGAGCGCGTGGCCCGCGACCGCCACGACAAACTGCGCGGGCTGAGCCGCGCGGTGCGGCTCTTCCAGCGGCACCTTGAACCGAGCGGCGGCGCCGTCAACATCACGCCCTGGGCGCGCCACCTGCTGCCCGACACCCTGAGCGCCACGGGCCTGGAGCGCGCCAACCAGGGCGTGCAGGACTTCGTGGACGTGAGTTGGCGGCACAGTGGGCCACGAGACCGGTGGAGGCGGCCAAAAATCTAGGGGCGTTTGGGGCTCGTGAGTCCCGAGCAGGTCCTGAGTCACTCGAACCACCACCAATGGATACCTCGTTCGGAAAGCTATCCATTAGTGGGGTCACATGATCACTTCGAGTCCCATGCAGCGACTGTGGAGCTCAAAACGCGTCTGGAGTTTTGGCCGCCTGCGCCGGTCTTCTGGCCCACTGTGTCCAAATTATTTGTCCCAATTACCAATTCCAGTTTAGGTGAAAATACTCACGGAAAAATTGATATAGTAATTCAACTTGACCCCTTTCACGGTCTCAACTTTTTCGGCAAATGGAGGTATCTCAACTGAAATCCACATGACTCCGTTGCGAGAAATGATGAAAGGAACAAAAGGAGTGTCTCCTGAATAGTGATTAAAATTGAGTTATCCCCTTCTTCCGCTTCATGGATCATTTAATAGCAACTTATGACGCGGCAGGAACTGCTGGAGAGGGAGAAGCTCTCCTTCGACGAGAACGCGCTGCGCGGCTTCGTCGACGTGTTCCTCGCCGAGATGCGCAAGCGGCCAGACTCTCACTTCACAGGTGCGCTTCGATTTCGATGGGAGAATTATTGCGGATGAAATTTTCATCACTCAAATGACGACAGTTACGTCACAATTTCGGCACCGTCGGCAACACATGTGCCAGAGCCACCTTCGTTAATTCCCGACACACTTAAGACCCTAAAAGCTCTTTGTAATGCACAGAAAACCGAGGCTTCGCAACGCAGGATATTTTTGTAACACAAATGATTTTTGTTTGAAATACAAAGGAAAAATCCTTCGCAGGCTGCGAAAACTATCTTCGTAGGCTACCAAGGCTTTTGCATCACAAACAATATTGTTTGTATTACAAACGATTTCCTTCGTAGGCTGCGAAGCAGAGATCCTTAACTTACCTCATAAGGGCATCATAATGTTATCATAAGAGTTAAGTCATTACCCTTAACTTCTAACATCTTTTCGAAAGGGTGAGTTATTTTTTTATGTCTCGAATTTGTGTGGAAATACTTTTGCAAGTTCTTTCATAAGTCCGTACCCTTAACCTATAGCGAACATTGTCTTATGTTACGTTATGACAGCAGTGTTAGTTAAATGTTGAGTTAAGGATCCCTGCTGCGAAGCCTCCGTTTTCTTTGTAGCTACGAAGAACGTTCTTTGGGAATTGACCTGAGGATATATGACTTCCTCTAGTGTTACCTCCAACCATAGTGAATTCTGCCTTGACAGACAAGCAGCTGGCGGTGATGCTAGCGGACTTCCTGATCCCCTCGTCCACCGCGGTGCCCATCACGGTGGCCATGGCGCTAGCCTACCTCGCGCAGCACCCCGACAAGCAGGACGCCGCCCACCTGGAGATCGACGCGGTGGTGGGCAGGGGGCGGCTGCCCACCCTGGACGACCGGTCGAGGCAAGCAAGCAATACGCTACGTGTTTGTACAATTTGGCACGTTATGCTGAATGCTTTTAAATCTGTGTAATGTTTTGCATAAAAGTGCCCCCAAATTTGCACGAATTCATGCATTTTACCGCATCATATTAAGCGAATTCCACATGTGCAGCAAAATTCCACATTAACATAATGAGGATTTTGGCTGCACGTGTAACTTGTACGATTTAGCGTCATCACTGGGAAGTGTGATTTGGTCTATGAGGAGCTCAACGCTGTGAAGCGTGGACCACAGCTTAGTCCACGTTTCCTAGCGTAGACCATCGCTACCTAGTGTGGACCTGGTCCAAGTTTGGATTAGCAGTGTGTTCGCACAAGGAACTTTATCGGTTCCAACTTAAAGCTCAGCCAAGTGGTTCGCCACTTACGAATGCATCGCAAAGTGCAAACAGAATATCTTTTTCTTCTTTGCAACAGTTTAGCGGAGGAGCGAGAAAAGGGTCTTTTTAACTAACTTTTGTTTTCTTCTGAAGCCTGCCGTATACAGAGGCCATCCTCCGAGAAGTTTTGCGGCTGGACACCAACACGGCGCTGTCTGTGACGCATAAATGCACGCAGGACACGTTTTTCCGCGGGTACTTCGTGCCGAAGGTGCGATACAACCAGAGGAATGAACCTAGTTTTGGTCGGACGCGCTCATTTGAGGAGCGGCACATCACCTGGAAACCAGCGTGACAAAATGTCAGACTCGTTGAGCATAGTGTCACGCTCATTTCAAAGTGACGCCACGCTCCTGGAATGAGAGAGAAGCTAAACTTGCAGCTGCATTTCGGGAAGGATCTAAATTGGGCTCCTCGCAGGGCACGCTGCTCATCCCGAACATCTGGGCCGCCAACCGCGACCCCGCCGTGTTCGAGAAGGGCGACGAGTTCGGGCCGGAGCGCTTCCTGGACTCCCGGACGGGGACGCTCAAGAAGAAGGACCCCACGATGGCCTTCGGACTCGGTACGTACGGCGCCCTGCCGCCTGTCGCCAAGGGGTTACCCACTCAGGTAATCGTGTGTACACTTTGTCCAGTAATCATTGGTAATCACACACCAAAACTGGCCAGTTTCGCCGTTTTTATCGGATTTTGCAGGTTTTTCTTATGAAATTAGGCCAAAGCTCTTAGCTGGCCAAAATTATGGAGTTTTTTTAGTATGTTTGTAGGTAATCACTGGTAATCAGTAATCCTGTGTACACTCCTGAGCTGAGTGGTCAACCCCTTGCCTGCCGCACACTCATGCAGGTTGGGTGGCCCATGGCCGCGTGCGCAGGGGATCTTGACTTGAGAGGCAAGACCAAGACCACAAATGATCTTATGCCGTTTCGGCCATGAGACACACTCTAAATATCTTACAGTGAAATTTGAGCTATATTGCAGTGAATACGGCGCAAGCATAATACGAAGCAATATTCCTTCGTAATACGTATCTTTACACTGCCTTCGAACTATGCTTGCGCCGTTTTCTTCTTAGTATGGGATATCTCCTCGTAAGACATTCACAGTGCACTCACTTCATGTATAAAATGAAAACAAAAAGTATCTTCCTTTATAACTTTACATTCACGCAAAATACTTTGATACACTCTCAGACTCGAATTGACTTTTTTCTCTCCATTATTGATGCCTTTTCATCCTTCACTTTCCTAGTTTTGCAGCAATAATAAAAAGTATTTCCTTTGTAACGTGTACTCGTGAGTACACGACGGTGAGTACACGGTAAAAACGGTTCCTGGTTTACCCAGGAAGCCAATGGTGAAGACATAAGTAATTTCCAGGGACTTCCTGCGGGAAAACCAGGAAACGTGTTCACTCTGAAGAGACTGTACTGACAGCTGAGTTTGCAGAGCGGATGTTTTAGTCGTCCAAGTTCTCTCGCCTGCTGGGCAGGTGACCAACTTCTCCGGCTCGTCTGTTCCTAAGCTCGCTTGGGCCGTGTTGGCAGGCAAGCGGCTGTGCCCCGGGGAGACGTTCTCCAGACAGACCATGTTCCTGTACCTGTCGGCGCTGCTGCAGAACTACTCCTTCGCCGTCTCCGCCGACGGCTACCTGCCTTCCGAGGAGGACATGATCCCCGGGTTCCTGGTGACGCCCAAGTCGTTCTGGCTGCGCGTCGCGGCGCGGCCGTGACCGACGAAGCCGTCTCCGTGGTTTGAAGGCGTGTCTTCTAGGGAAAGTGCACGGCTGTTACTTCAGTACGAATGGACCGGAAATGAAATGACATTTGGAGTGGAAGTAACTGTGCGGTTTGTAGGAACGCTTTCTTTTCATGATGATCGGACTTTACTGATGTGATGCGATTAGAAGCCGCTCACACAGAGTAGGGTGTTTTCTGCCACAAATACTTGCTGAAGGCTGCCTCTCTCATCATCATCAGCGCTGTTCTGCGGCACTGTTATTTCTTGAATGTTTTCTCAAATGTGACTTCCTACATATTTTGCTATTGTACGAGTGAATGTTAATTTAAGTATGGTGGTGCTTAAGCGCAGAGCACATTCATCTCTGGTGTACAGAACCACTTCAACTGTGATAAAGTTAATAAAGTATGTTTTAATGTTTTAATGATGTTGACAATGACAGTGAGATGGTGAGACCAGCCGGTGGCAACTCCCCTTGCCGGGCTGAAACCAGGCTCGGAAGCGGAGCGGCTCCGTTTTCCAACTTTTAAACGAATAAAGCTAATGGAAGCTATTTGATTGCCACATAACGAGTACATCAGGGCAACGTAAAATTTCACGTAGATTACGATTCTGCACTTACATTTGCAAAAAGACGAAGGATTGTGGAAATAATCACGGATTATGTTCATATTGCGGCGTCGGCTCGCTCGTATCAGCTCGTCTCATATTTGCCGAATGTTAATGTAAACAAACTAAAGTAGCTAGAAGAATACGGTCACTTGCAATCGAAAGATCACATTTTTTTCCTTGGTATAGAGACCATTGCAAAGTTCGAACGCCCGCTAAAACAAGTATTTCTGTAAAGAAACAACAGGGAATGATTTGAGCCGACATAACCTCAATTCCGGAACAGGTTTTGTTTCTCTGTTTAAATACTTGTTTTAGCCGGCGTTCGAGCTTTGCAATAGTCAAAATACCAAGGGAAAAAGTGTGATCTTTCGATTGCAAGTGACCGTTTTCCTCTAGCTGCTTTAGTTTGTTTACATTAACATTCGGCAAATATGAGACGAGCTGATACGAGCGAGCCAACGCCGCAATATGAACATAATCCGTGATTATTTCCGCAATCCTTCGTCCTTTTGCAAATGTAAGTGCAGAATCGTAATCTACGTGATATTTTACGTTGCCCTGATGTACTCGTTATGTGGCAATCAAATAGCTTCTATTAGCTTTATTCGTTTAAAAGTTGGAAAACGGAGCCGCTCTGCTTCCGAGCCTGGTTTCAGCCGGGCAAGGGGATCCCCAGCCAGAAATGCTTCATCGAGTCAACGTCGATTCGACGTCGAAACCATCGATAGCCCGTCGATGGCCTGCTAGTCGATGATTCGATGTCATTTCGACTTTCGCGGGGAATTACCCAAACGCCAAGGAGGCTATAATAGTTTAGTACTAAATAGATAAAAACCGAAAAAATCGATCAGTTGTCGCATGAAAGTAAGTTTCTAAGGATCAACGTCGAATCGACGTCGATTCGATCGGGTACTTTGTTTACATCAAGGCAACGATATTTCGACGCAATATCGACTTTGTACAAAAATCAATTCACATTGCTCAAAGCATAGAAATATTTGTAGCGTGGTCGTAGTGTGTTAAAAAAACGTGCCATTTCATGGTCCATTTAGAGTTTAGTTTCTGCGTTTTAAAACGCACAAGTGAACATATTTGTTGTCATCGTGCGCCGCGTTTCGAATTAGCCAAACTTATAGCCCGACCAACGTCAGCGAGCAGACGACAGCAACGGCTGCACCTGTAGGGATCAGTTGTCTTCTTCCAGAGAGCAAGTCTCGCAGCGCAACGGTTAGCGTCGAGGGCTGCCGTGCGGGAGGCAGTGGGTTCGAAACCCGCCTGAGTGCGAGGTCCGAGCGCGTTTCTCGCTACGTCACCGTCGCCTCTACTCCACCACAGTTGCCAGGAGCGACAATATTTTGAAAATTGCCGCCGCCCTGAAATTTACGTCGAGGTCGATGATACGTCGATATGAGGACCATATACTGGTCGAATCGACCAAGCAAATCGACATTCGATCGATCAACCCTTTCGACGTCGAATCGACGTTGCTTCGATGAAGCATTTCTGGCTGGGGGAGTTGCCACCGGCTGGTGAGACTCATTACCTAAAAAGTTCGCAATCATGGGTCCTATGAACAAAGACTGTTATGCTTTGCATCGTTTCAGCCAAGACCGCTATGCTTTGCATCGGTTGAGCAAAGACCGATTGCATATTTGAGGTTAGATCGCCTTCTCATTTCATCTTAGTTCCCTAGTACGAACAAATGTGAGAAGATTGCGTGCTCATTTTGTGCATAAAACATTAGAGAATCAGATAATGTCAATGTGCAGTCCGCGATTTTATTACGTCCATTGAAAGCCGCGCGCGTTTCTTATGGAAGAGGGAGAAGCTACCAAGAAGCTTATCGGTCTATGTTAAACGGAAGCAAAGCATCGCGGTCTTTGTTCAAACGATGCAAAGCGTAGCGGTCATTGATCAAACGATGCAAAGCATAGCGGTCTTTGTTCAAAGGACCCATCGTAAAAAGTGCCACCAAAAAAAAGTTACATTTAAAAGTTGTCATAAAAGGGCGGTAGTTACTTTTTGACAAACAGTGAAGTTGTCTGTCGTACGCATGAGAGGCTAGCCTATTGGGAGTGATGATTGAGACGCTCGTGAATTCAAGAGGTTCTCTCTTATATTATACTCAGTTGCTCACGAAAAGTAGCTGAGGAGAAGCCCCCGCTGAAGTGGGAACCCCGCTCAAGTGACGCGGTTCCCATTTGTCACCGTGACTAGTTTGTTGTTCATAAGCGAAGTTACTTTGGAGTATCACACTTCCCTTTGTTGAAGCTGTACTGTTTCGCCCTTTCGTGACAACTCTTATTCGTCAAGACAAAAGCTCACCCCTACACTGAGATTGAAAAAGTCTTGATTCGCACTGCGAAGGCCTTTTTGAGCCAGAAAACTCCACAACCGAAAGTGCACCCCAGACCAAACCATGCATGTCTGACGCGAACGAAATCCACTTATAGACTTGTCATGACGTGCCTTACTCCATGCGCAAAAAATGGAACGAGAACGGGGTTTTCGTGTCGGAGCGAACGCCGTCGTGAATGAGTTAATACCTAATTTCAGGTGAGGTATACTCTGTCACACCCAAAATTTTAGTCGTGATTACGTATGACCTTTCTCAGTGTTGAGAAGTCTAGTCTTTTAATATTCGGGAAAGTATGATTGTTATATTTTCTTCCTCTTAAATTAGTGTGAAATCACTGAGGAATAGGAACCTGGGCGCGTCCAGAATTTCGAAAACTATTAAGGGTCGAACATTGAAGTCGAAATGATGTCAAATGAGAGGTGAAGACAGAATTACGTCCGGAAGAGGTCACGGTGAGGAACAGACAGAAAATTGACGTAAAAATGACTTCTGCACATATCAGATGCACTGCGATTTTGATTGAACTCGTGTTGGAAAAGTGCTCAAACATGCCCAAAGTTTAGTTTGGGTCTAAAACATGACAGATTCAAGGCAAAATGACAAGCAGGCGATACCATGCGGGATGTTCACACTTCATTAAAGTGCTGTCCATGTTGTTGTAGTACCTCATGTAAAGGATTACTGTAAAGTGTTCGGTTCAGCATAAAGAACAACTCTGTACAACCGGTATATCTCATTGAATATACTTCTTTTATTATTTCAGAAGAAAAAAAATCGAACATACCGGGCACAACAAGAACGACCTTGAGTCAAAAGAAAAAACAAGAAATAATTGAATTGGCAGTGATATTAGAACACAGTCAAAATTCGTAAAAACAAAATTTAAAAGCGCAAGCCTGGCTTACAAGGTTGAAAACTTCCCGGCGTCTACCCGCATTTGAGTACCACTGCGCCGGGCACCTAGGCCACTCCCAAAAAGGGCTTCCCCTCCTCAACAAGCGAAAACCCTCAACCAGTGCAAACTGAAGTGTGTATATAGTGCACACTACAAACCTAACTGTCTACTAAGTACACACTTACAAATGCATGCCTGCAAGTACACACTTACAAACGCATGCTTGGCCAAGTACACACCTACAAATGCATGCTTGCAAGTACACACTTACAAACGCATGCTTGACGCCATGTAACTCCATGCGTCAAGCATGCGTTTGTAAGTGTGTACTTGCAAGCATGCATTTGTAAGTGTGTACTTGGCCAAGCATGTGTTTGTAAGTGTGTACTTGCAGGCATGCATTTGTAAGTGTGTACTTAGTAGACAGTTAGGTTTGCAGTGCACTCTTATTTACAGCATGTCCCTACGTAGTCTTTTGAACAGCATACCTGCTAGGCACACGCTTAAGTAGAGTGTGCCTGCAAGCATACGCTAAGTAAGAGTGTACCCGCAAGTACACTTCAAGTGGCCCATTTAAGCGAGTACTTGCAGGCACACTCTAATTGAGTCCACATATGAGGCACACTCCATTTTAGCCTGTGCTTGGAAGTATCCTGCAAATAAGAGTGTGATTGGAAGCAAGCTGTTAAAAGGAATGCACTATGAACACATTTTAGGTTGGAGAGCACTCTATTCCTATACAACATTTCACAACATTTATTTGCACCTGCACTCCATTCCGATACAATATTTCACAACATTTATTTGCACCTGCACTCCATTCCAAAAAATATTTCGCAACATTTATTTGCACCTGCACTCTATACCTAAACAATATTTCGCAACATGTATTTTCACCAATGCAAATGAACTATACTTCTACCCATTAATTACAGGGTCTCCCCTTGCAAGTTCGGAAATGTCTCTTAGGTTCCCCTCCAAGGGACTTCATTTTTGTGTAAACCGTACAGTGAAAAGGCTTCGCCTATGTATTGGTTCGGAGATGGGTCCTCAGCCCACCTACCGCGGTGAACATTTCAGTGCAAATAACTGTATACGTAAAAGGGTTAATCCCCCGTATGGGTTCGGAGGTGTATCCTGAGATTACCTGACTGGGTGAACTTTTTGGTGCAAATTGTACACTCAAAAGGTTTATCCCCTGTATGGGTTCGGAGGTGTATCCTGAGATTACCTGACTGGGCGAACTTTTTGGTGCAAATTGTACACTGGAAAGGTTTATCCCCTGTATGGGTTCGGAGGTGTCTCCTGAGATCAGATGCCTCGATGAACTTTTTGGTGCAAATTGTACACTGGTAAGGTTTATCCCCTGTATGGGTTCGGAGATGTGTCCTGAGATCAGATACCTTGATGAACTTTGTGGTGCAAATTGCACACTCATAAGGTTTATCCCCTGTATGGGTTCGGAGATGTGTCCTGAGAGTACCTGCCTGAGTGAACTTTTTGGTGCAAATTGTACACTCAAAAGGTTTATCCCCTGTATGGGTTCGGAGGTGTATCCTGAGATCAGATGCCTTGATGAACTTTTTGGTGCAAATTGCACACTCATAAGGTTTATCCCCTGTATGGGTTCGAAGATGTATCCTGAGAGTACCTTCCTGAGCGAACTTTTTGGTGCAAATGGTACACTCAAAAGGTTTATCCCCTGTATGGGTCCGGAGATGTCTCCTGAGAGTACCTGCCTCGGTGAACTTTCTGGTGCAAATTGCACACTCGAAAGGTTTATCCCCTGTATGGGTTTGGTAATGTCTTCGCAGACTCGTGTCAGAAGAGAGCTGCTTGTGGCACAAAACGCACACGGAAGGCTTGTCCTCTGAACGGGCCCCGGCAGCGGCCGGAAGACCATGGCCGTCGATGACATCTCTGCAAACGTTGTCTTGTCCCATCCTCTTCTTTCTTGGAGGCATTGTATTGACTCGGGATCCGCAGGAAATATCTGCATTACGTGAAAGACGTGGGTGAGCATATTGACAATGTGCAACGGCAAATGCAGTCAGGGCGCTCGTATTTGCAAAACGTACCTCCTAGGCTGAGCCGTCCTGAGCACTGAATCGTAGTTCTGGAGTAACAGCAACTTGATGACGATTCAGCTCGCGCGAGAAGGCGGCCTTAAATACCTGAAAACAAAAGAGGAAACGAGATCGTATTAAGAGGACAACAGGGGCATTCCATGCCAGATCATCCGGGAGCCCAAATTATAAGTCTGTTAGACGAAACTTTGCTGGTGTTTTCACTAAGGGTAGGTTGGGTAAGAAAAGTACACTCGAAGCTCGGGTAAGAAAAGTACACCCGTTATATCTCCGAACTGAAACTACACTGAACCATCACGTTAGTGGTTTTAGAAAGATTGGTCATCCCGCTGACAAAAAATAAATTTAGCCCAGTTCTACATATAATATTTAGAAACTAACTGCACGTTTGAAAAACACATTAAAAATAACTATGAAAATCTTTTTAAATGTTTGTACTTTGAAGTACAGCTTCGTGCAGAATCAGTCGACAGTCCAATGTAAGGAACCACCTTATAGCTTAGACCATCATCTTTGAAAAACAGTGCCGTTCGATGCTCTCAGGCTTCAACACAATGTTTTATAAGTGTAAAAATGAAATGGGGAAGAAAAGTACAGTCGGCTGGGGAAGAAAAGTACAGGCATTGGGGAAGAAAAGAACACCCTCTAAGAAACTAAAAGCGGGATGAAAATTGAATTGATCACGGAAATAAATTTGATTAGGCGAGACAAGCAAAAAATGTCAACACAAGTTATAGAATTAGACTCGAAATAAACAAGTTATTGGGCATTTACGTGAAAAGGGGAAGAAAAGTACAAAAATGCTGTACCCACTTATCTCTGAGAAACGGCTTCTTGGACCTTCTGTGATGACTGCATGTAGAATCAGAACCAATTGACCGATTTTGACGAAACTTGAACTAATGGCAAGTGAAAGCTCTCCACTTTAGGGGTAAACGTGTATTGAGCCAGGATTGGTGGTCTCCTGAGTCGAAATCGCAATTCTTTTCGTTGTACTTTTCTTTCCCGGTGGTGTACTTTTCTTACCCTTTTCGAGGAGTTCCGAAATCACATACATTTCAGCATGTTGTACGTAATGTGGGGAACTATAATCAATGCAGAGTGATCCATTTCATTAGGAACGCATTGGATTACAAGTTCACGAGAGCAGAATAGTTGAATCCTCATTTGGGACTTCTGTACAGTGCAAAGTACGCGTTTTGTACTTTTCTTTCCCAACCTACCCCTATGTAGCAAAGAGCTTTAAATAAAATTCAATTCTTTTGGACGTTAACAGTTAAAATGTCCCAAGTCTCACACTTGGAGTGGCAGTGCACCGTTCTGAACGCTCGGGGTGTCCCACCACACCTTAAATGCTACGGGTTGATAAAATAAATCATTATGCTAGGTGCATGGATGATATATTCCAGAGAGGGTCTGAAACGGAAGCCAGGAGCCGCAATCAAAGCCAGATGATCATACGAGCAAAATTCCGAAAGCGTAACGATAACACTCTAGTGCAAATCAATATGATTCATCAAGTACTGTATTCATGTGGTTCCAGCGCTGCATATACGGTAACTCACAGGCGCATACAAAGAAGTGCCGTAACTTCTGTGATTCTGGTGAAGATTGCAGTTCTTGGCGTCCGGTCCAGGACTCCTCCGAACTACACTATTGCGGACCGCCCTGAAGACCTTTCCGATGCAGCAAACATTAAGAATGTTAAAGGAGGTCAAATTCGGCATTTAACATGCTTCTAAATTATGCCGTACCTTTACCCAACGTTCCTGACCAGACGAGAATGTGCCATACATGGCGGACAGATGCATAAGGGGCGTCCTCGCAGGGATCATAAGGAGGATGTAGGCCCTCCACATGAGACTAGCTCGCCATTATCCGAGAGATTTCACTTGCAGACGGGAAGTTCAAACAGATGAGGCACTAAAGTAGATTGTCTTAAGGACACCAAATGATCTCAGGAGCCTCCAGATGACATCAAGTTTGTGCCACACTGAAGTCTGGGCCGGAAACCGGATGCTAACATCTTGACCGGAAATAAAGGTTTACACCGGAAGGGAAGGTTTG
>NW_023144625.1:5022346-5237847 GCF_012932325.1 Thrips palmi | reverse complement strand
CGTTGAGGCGAGTCCATTTCCGTCATCAGTTTTCCATTTTTACATATTTGATTTATCAAGTGCCAAAAATCATTCAATATTACGTCAGGGGGTGGCAACGGCCTAGGGAGCGCGTGAAGCCATGCGCGAGCGAGGTGCAGGGGTTACTTCTAAAATGACTGTAAAATGACGGCATGACTCATGTCATGGCAATTCGGCGTCACGGCTGATTTAAAAAAAAAAAAATTGACGGGCCGCGATTTTTGTGTCTCGTACAGAAAGGTTAGATAGAAAAGTTCTTCATACGTCATCTAAAATTCATCACAGAAATAACGTTGATTTTAAAAGTGTGATGTGTCGTGTTTCCTCGTTCAGATGAAAGTGGTGCTGAGCAAGTGCCGCGAGGCCGTTTCTTCCAACACGTGCGAGTACTTCGCCACGTGGCCTTTCAGGGGCAACCTCTGCGGCATGGTCAGGGCCAAGGGCATGATGTGGAGCAGCTTCATGCGGGCTTTTCAACCGGATCTCGAGTGCCCCATCAGTAAGGTGAACGAATCTCGAGACTCACTCCAAACCTAACTGAATACGAAGCAAATTCACCCTTACAAATGCGTGCTTTATTACCACTCCGTGCGACGCATTTGCACGTTTCAACTTGGCCGAGCTTGCGTCTGTGTGTAACTCCAAAGCATGCATTTGTTGTGTAATTAGTAGACAATTAGGTTTGCTGTATTCTACTACGCCTTCGTTTCCTTCGTATTGCAAAGCGATGTTCGGTAGACTATTTTCTGTGCAGGGCTGGATGGAATGTATGACCATTTGCATGAGTCAGTGACTGCCCCGGACTGCCCTATTGTTTGTAACCAAAAATATCCTTTCTTCGACTTTTAGGGTCTCTACAAGGTTGAAAACGCAACCATTGATGTGTCGCTCGGAGAAACCATCGCACACATTGACATAGCTGGCAACGTCTGGACAGTCGAGGTTACCATAACAGACGAGCAAGAAAAGTTATGGTCGTGTCTGAACACTGCTGTCTTGATCAATAGAGTCAATATTAAGGAATGAACTCTTGATTTCTGTGCCTTGGCCTTGCATTGATGAATATCCATCTTCTGTGGGACTTGGTTTCAGGCCGATGCGGTGGCTTTTTCAGTAAGCTCGGGGAAGAAATACAATATTTATTAAAATTCTTGCACTTGTTCCCGTGAGTATGGGCCATTAAACAAGGTTCCACCATGACCACTGTCCACCTTTTCGTAACTCAGAAATTAATATTTTTATTTTCTTAAATACTGTGAAGACTAGATTTTCACAAATGCACAAGTGGGCGCCAACGTCCGGGTACGGAGACAATTCGACGCACGTCCTAATAGAATTATCCTAACTGCCAGGCCAGATCCAAGACAATCCTAACTGTCAGAGCAGATCCAAGACAATCCTGTCAGAGCCGATCCAAGACAATCCTAACTGTCAGAGCAGATCCAAGACAATCCTAACTTTTGTGTCAATGCAGAACTATCTTAACTGCACATCACGTGAAAAGCGGTGTTTTCTCGAAGTCCGTGACGCCAACATGCTTCATAAAATTACTCGCCAAAGGGCTTTTTAAAAAGTTTTATCCTTATACGTGGACATAGTATTTCAGATATATCGAGATTCTCTGATTAGCAGTGAAGATACTTCCAGAACACTTTTAGGTACCTCTGAAGTTAGGATCTCAATCTGCACTGACAGGATTGTTTTGGATCAGCTCTGGCAGTTAGGATTGTCTTGGATCTGCTCTCACTGCGAGAAAAGATCACGGTAAATCCTGTACTGATTACTCCAGACATCACCGTGCTTTTTTTAACAGGCAAAACCGTCGTTTTTTACAGGCAATACCGTACTTTTTTTACAGGCAACACCGTACTTTTTTTACAAGGAATCCCGTACTTTTTTACCCGGCAATCCCGTACCCGTACAAAAACTGCTATAATTTATTTCAGTCGGTCGACCCTCGTTTTTCAAGATTCTGATGTACATAACAGCTGAAGTCGGACTCCTGGACCCCCCTTCCGACCACTCGTTGAAAAGGTCTTGACGAGACCTATCGAAAGGTGCAATAAAATTTTTCAGTCGGTCGACCCCCTTTTTTCAAGATCCTGATGTGGACAATTCTTGGGAGCGGCCTTTGTTGGGACCAGATCTGGTCCTTCCTGCGGCATGCACTGTACGAAAGAACGGTAACTACTGATAAAAAAACTACGGAATATTTTGTAAAACAAGTACGGAAAATACTGTAGACTGTACGGTGGATACTGGTTTTTGAAGTACGGTAAAGTTTGGCAAAAAAATTATCCAGGATTTACCGTCATTTTTTCTCAGAGTGCTGACAGTTAGGATTGTCATGGATCTGCTCTGACAGTTAGGATTATTCTATTAGAACGCGTCGAATTGGTGTTTTGTAGTCGGCCTTCGCGCCTGTGAGGTAAATAAGGGAGGGTGGGGCACCATGACCACTTTTTTTTTGTGCCTCCCTCTACTCCACCGTGTGGTTCGAACAGTTAAGTTTCTAGCATGAGGGGATTCTTTGGACCTCCAAGGACCTCTTCCACCCATTGGAACTTGTCTGCAATGCACGGCAGGCTCACAGAACACTTTGGAAAATAAAACGCAAAGTGGTCATGGTGCCCCACCTATGGGGCACCATGACCACCCCGTGGGGCACCATGACCATAGTAATTTTTTGGCCCAAAAAAGTGTACTTTCTACCAGTATTCTCATTGAAATTGTTTATATCGCTGTCATTACCATCAGGCCAGTCAACTAAACTAAAAAACACTGTAAAAACCTTCGAAGTATCAAACGTTCTAAGATGCCTTGAAATGGACGGTTTAAAACAGTTAACGCTCTAAGGCTTTCAAATTTCACATCCAAAGCTATGACATGTGTTAACATTTTATGTTTGTCTTGCTAAGGCGAGTCCAAATTCGTATGCAGATTTCAATTTGGTAAATTTTAAGAAAATTATCGCGGTAACTACACTGCAAACAAGTGAATTAAATGCTGTTTCTCATAATGCCAGAGCCATCTTGGTGCAAAGTAGCCACGGATCGCCTTCGCGGCCAACTTTTGCGGTTTGGAGCTCATTTAGTGCAAGAGAAACCACCATTTCAAGTCTCAGTTTCAGAACCATTCTTAATCATTTTGGTGATTCACAAATTATCACAAATTTGTGATAAAACTATCTATTCTGCAGCAATTATTCAACCTCTATACATTTTCAGAAGCAAAAAGCAAATTTTCGACGAAAATAAATCATTATCAGGCCAAAATATGAGAAAAAACACTCAAATATGTGTGGTCATGGTGCCCCACTAAAAAGTGGTCATGGTGCCCCACAGTGCAGTTTACGACTCTAAGGCTCCCCGAGCAAGCAAACAACTACTTAGAATTAAATGTGATGTTGGATATTTTGCCGAAGAGCCGACATTTTGAGAAAAACCTAAGACATCGAACCTATCTTCTCAAATGTGAGAGTGAGAAAAAATATCCCAGATTTGAAAAACGCCCAATTTAGCCAAAACGCTGTAACAAAAATTTTGGCGAGGTGCTATGGTCGTACCCTTGAAGCTAGAAGGTAGGGCTCTGGCTGAAAATAGTTAGAATTCTATTCTCTCGAAAGTCCGGTCGACCGGTTGCCGTCGGCAAAGTAGTTCCCGAGAGCGAGGGGGGTGGTCATGGTGCCCCAGTGGTCATGGTGCCCCACCCTCCCTTACCCGCTGCGACTGAGGGATCACAGGACCTCACGAAGGGGTGTCCCGGGTCTAGTGGGGGTGCGACGGACCTTGCACATGTTTGTTGGGAGGGGTTGCTGCAGGTCTGAAGGAGGTGTCGTTGCGGCAGCCTTTACAGTGGACCTCACGGTAGTCTTTGCTACGGTGGCAGGACTCCATGGTCAGTAGCACTCCCGCGAGTACTGCGTGTCCCACGACACCCTCTGTATGAGCTGATCACAGATGAAACCTGAAGTTCATGTCATATTTAATTCTCAAACTGCTTTCTCAATTGTCAAAACATGATAGGTTTGAGGTGTTTAGGGAAATAGGATTTTATCTTCGAAACCTTTATTTCACAGACATAAACTAGGTGTGCCTTTACATAGAGTGGCACCATTCGCTGTAATATTGATCCTTACGCTGACCTGTTTGAATAACATTTCATCTGAACAATGAAACTTGATAGAAATTCTGAAGAGACATCACACATTGCTCCGTAAATCAACGAATGCGACTTCTTATTCGAGAATAAGAGTTTTGGTCAATTCGTTTCAATGTGGGGTCACATGCATTCGAAGGTTCGTCCATGTTCAAACGGATGTGACATCCTCATTTAACGACCGAGTCACGTTCAAACAAATGTGACATCCTCAATTAACAGGCATGTCGCGTTCAAACGCATGTGACATCGCATTCAAAAACAAACGTAACAAAATTCACAATCTAACAAATATGCCGTCAAACTCACTAAAGTCTGCGAAGCCTTTGCTTCGTAACTATGAAGGAAATGAAGGCATTGTACATGTGGGTTGGTTCGTCAAAATGTGGAAATTTTAAAATCAAAGATGTTTAGCTAAATTACCACCTGCACGGACTTCCTATCAGCAAATACCCCTTATGTAACAACAAAACACCTTCAGAGAAAGGCATGTACATGTTTTCAGACAAAATTTTTGACTGCTTGTACCACAAATACCGCCGGAAAGGTACAAAAATGGCCGTTTTGTCGGTGTCCGAATCCCCGATTGAAACACAATGTGAAATCTAATTCCTTATAACGCCGTTAAACCACCCAAAGTTTTTTGTGTTTTCGAGAGTGGACACTTTAACCTACATTTTAACCTAAGTCCCGAAACCTCGAGTCGATTCGTTCGTTCGTAAAGTGGAGGATAAGTTTTGTCCGCAAATTGCGTCACTTGCTACCGGCATTTGTATTTCGCGGCTCTAAGCGTGCTTTGTGCCTGCACCGAACCAAGCGCCAACCCTATTCGGCTTCGAAATTGATATTAAACAAAACTGCAACGGTGGAAATACTTTTACAGGAGTATGGTAGGTTCAAAACAGTCGCTTTGCCGTAACTCGCTATCATAAACCTGTAATCGCCAACGCGTAATTTCGACCTCCCTCGGATAAACATTTTCAAATACTGGGACAAGGTCATGTTTGCCGCTTCATTTGACCTATTTACACCATACAGCGTCTGTTACGTACAAGCAAATTTGGCATTTCCTTGCGAAATAGATGGTTTTTATAAAGTGTAATGATGTAATCGGATGTAATCAGCCAGGACCCCGGCGTCGACGCCTGTTACTGCTCTTTTGAAGCTTAAATACTTGTTTATTTCGCATCCAAGCCTATTACATATGTTAGGATTTTTTGTTTGTCCTGATCAGACGAATCGATTTCTATAAATAGATGTCAGTTTTGTCCACTTTGAAATTCCACCCAAACCACTTGAATGTAACGAACGTCGACGCGCGTGTAACAAACGTCGACGCGCGTGTAACAAACATCGACCCAAAGTACGCTTTCAACATTTAACACTAGAACCGCGGAGGGGGTCAATTTGACCCCTTTTAATTTTCGTCATAAATTTTTCTGACTTATTTTTTTCTTCTCGGATTTGGGGCTTTTTGACTTTTTATAAATACAAGAAAAGAACATTTGAGTGAAATTTCGGCTCTGTCGGACCATTTTTGTGGGCGTAGGACAACAATATACCTAGAACCGCGGCAGGGGTCATTTTGACCCCTGTATTGTTTGCACTCAGGAAGTTCGAATTTTGGCAATAAAAAAGCGTCACAAGCGTCAATTTTAGTGGTGAATCATTTGGGAGTGCTATGGACTGCCCTGGGAGACCTAACTTGGCCAACGGCATAGGCGACCCGCCGAGCAAACGCCTAAATGTATGCAAGATGCGTGTGTTCCGCGTAAGGTATCTGTAGAATAAAAAAATCTCATTCAACGAACGTTAATGAAAGCAGATGATACTCGTTTGGTTTTCTTCGAGGTAGTAGTTCGGGCTTTTTTATAACTGTGTATGAAATAAATAGATAGCCCAATAATATACATGGACCTAAGCGAGCTGGCCAATGTCGGTGCGAACCGAGCTGTGGCTTGCACCGGCCGAGCCGTGAGACATTGTTGCTGTTCTGTGCGCGCTGTACCCGGGGCAGGGGATTGTTGGCCGGTGCCGCTCGCGCTGTACCCGCGAGGTATTGTCGATGTTTCGAGCAGACTGCCTGCCATGCGACACTCACGATCCCGCCCAGCAGCCACCACCCTAATATTATTGTATTATTGTTAGGATACCGCTTGGTTTCTGGACTCAGCAGTAAAAGCACGGTGTCACCTTTATGTGTCTAATAGTTTCAGATACGTTTCAAGTGTAAAGGTATCATCTGGTAAAAAATCTACGTCACTTAGTACCCATCCCTACACTGAATAACAGGAAAAGTTGCGATATACATCGGCAACTTTGGCCCGTCCCGTACATTGAGGAATGTACTAATTTCGCCTATTTTTAATCCGGACGGGACTTGAACCTGAGTCTGGGGTCAAAATAGATGTTTTTAGATCAGCATAAATTAGATCAGCACCCTCATACACATCAACAACAATGCAAAAACTAGAATAAAAGGAATGTTCTTAATGTACCCCACTGGGATTCGAACCCGGGTTCAAACCTCTCCGATCCGCTTGAAACTGGCACCGTTGGTTTTGTCTCGTCACCCCGATTCAAAAAATTTCCCTTCATGCTCTTCTAGCTGCATCCGTTGCCGAAATCCTCCTCGACCTAAGGTAGACCATGATGCACCTGCAGCAGCGCCCCCGGGGCTCGAATCGGATTTGCTGCCAGCGGGCGGTTCTGAAGGGTCACCCAAGTAGGCTGCATATCAAATTTGGTCAAGATCGGACCAGGGGAAGTCCTCAGACGGACGAACGAACGGACGGACGCACAGCATGGATCATACTCCGTCCCTCCGTCATTTTTTTAACAAAAAAAATACAAGGGACGGGCCAAAAATGGTAGAAAAGGAGCAAAACAGGTTATTCGTGCCATGCGGGTTGCCTACCTTTGGCCTTTTAAGGCCCTATATAACTCAAAATATCATTGTTGATCTCAGATACATCATTTTACATCGTTAAGGGCCCATAACATGAGCAAAATTAAAAAAATACGGGCAGAAAAAATGGGGGGTCAAAATGACCCCTTCCGCGGTTCTAGGTATACAAAAAAGTCAGCGGTTCTAGTGTTAAGCCATTTGAAACAAAACTGGAACGAATTAAGCTTTGATATTTCTTGGGGACCATTCTAGAGCCATCTTGAATGAGCCTGCAAAATTTCATCCGAAAAGCCGCACATTAAAATCTTGGAAATCCCGTGCCTCAAATTCCCACATCTCGGCGAACCAACCCACATGCTTCGAATCATGAAGAAATGGTTCATTTTACGGTGGATTTTGCTTCGTACTACGAGGCAATGCGTACGATTTCTTTATAATATTAAGCGATGCTCGGTAGACTTTTGTCTGTACACATCCGTTGCATAACAGTATAGACTAAGTGGTGATTGTTCTGAAACGTGACTCCCGCTTTGTGGGGACACTTATACTGACAGCAGTATCCCAAAGTTCTGAAATTTCAGACCACTCGGAAGTTAACGGAATTGAGTTCTGAAACAAAACTGTTTCGGCAGTCTACTACGATCCGTGCAGTTAATTATTTTTACGCTTCCAGAGTCTTTTTGAAAATTGTAAACGAATTATTCCAGACCTACGATGTTTAAGTCTGCATTCCTAAACTACTTTAGGAATAATTTGACATTCAGCTGTAATACACGTCTCTATCGTGGAGCCTAGCCCGAATGATCCCAAAAAGCGATAAAATCCATAGGGCATGATTGGCGCATTGGGAAACACCCAATCGACAGGCTCGTCCTCGAACTCGTAGGTGCCCTGAAAAAAATAAAATTGGTCACGACAGGGATATAACTACGTCGCCCTGGAAAGAGTCAAACAAACATGAGAAACAAATGCGAATTCAAACTGGAACAAATATGAGTATCACTCGTATTCCTAAAACGCTTGGCCACGTCCGCTTTGTCACGACTCATCATCATCGCCAGCGACCTTTAGGGCCGAGCTATAAATGTTACTTTAAACTCGAGTGACAATCATTCGACTGGATGAAAAACAGTACTAGGACGAAGCACTGATCTCGTTGCCCCATCGCTCCTCAAACGAAGTCAGACGTTGGTTCAGGGCGGGACATTTTACATAGAGTGGAACATGCCAGTTGAACTGGGGGCCAGACTATAAAAACAAAACAATGGCTGGTGACTCTTGTTCGACAGCTAATGGCGGTGTTCACAGAGTCTGAATGTTTCGAGGGCCTTTTCTGAAGGTCGTTCCATTCATGCATTTCGCGTCGGCACGCGGCGATGCAGACACTGATCCATAAAACCAGGAAAATTGGGGGGAAAGGACGGGGCGCTCCTTATCTCAACTGAGGCACTAATAGACCATTCTAGTCGTGGCCGAGTGAAGAACAAGAAGAATCACAAAAGACTCATTTAGGGCATTTAAAGTGCATATTTTCACTGAAAACATGTTGTCTTTACTGTAAAATATTCTCACTAACTTCTTCCAAGCAAAGAGTCATAAACATTTACAGTTAACAGTGCTAAAAATTTCTCTTTTGTGATTCTTCTTGTTCTTCACTTGGCCACGACTAGAATGGTCTATTTAATATGTCTAGGGGATAACGACTTCGAATAATTTTAAACACCGTTACTTCAAACTAAGTTATTTCACGATATTTCAAGGAAACGTACACCAAACGTTCTCCTCGTGAAAAGCAGTATTCCAGTTGTCAAATAAACGATGTCTTTGCAGTCAGAGATAGTCAGAGACCCGCCCCGGAGTGCTTTGAACCGAGTAGAACGTCCGCGAGGCGTCCCGTTCTGTTTTGATTGTCTTCTACTCCGTCCAGGCAGTCCGAGCGTCTCGACGAACAATGGCCACGAGGTTCAGTGATCGGTATTTTTATCGATCCGCATCTCGACTCAAATAGCTGGGATCAATTCATGCACTCTACATGAGTCTGACATCTTAAAATTCAGGGATCCTTAACTAAACTTAACATTTAACTAACACTGCTTTCATAACGTAACATAAGACAATGTTTGCTAAAGGATAAGGGTACGGACTTATGAAAGTACTTGCAAAAGTATATCCACACAAATTCGAGACATTAAAAAAATAACCTACCCTTTTGAAAAGATGTTAGAAGTTAAGGGTAATAACGCTTCTGATAACGTTATGATGCCCTTATGAGGTAAGTGAAGGATCCCTGATAAAATTCTTGACGTTTTGCTTTTTTTAAATTGGATATATATGAAGTCGACAGCCTCTGACGTACTTTTGGTATCCGACAGGGTGACTTGGGGTCCGCCGCAACGCCGTTGTAGAGGATGCGGAACAGCGATGGGATGTTGCCTCTCAGGATCGAGCAAGCGCCTCCGGGCAGCTTGAAGACGAAGGCGTTCTCTTTCCATTGGTTGTTGGAGCGGACGTCCATGCGTGCACGCCCCTGTCCGACAGTAACAATCTTATCACTATGGATCCAAAGCCGACATGAGGGAGGGGTGAAGTAGCACTTCTTGCCTACTTACCAAGGAGTCACCCACCGAGCCAGCGAGCGTACACTGACTTAAAGTCAAAAGTGACTTTTTGATAATTTTTTGACTTTTTGACTATCTTTTCTGAATTTTAGCGACTGTTTTGCCTTGGAACTTTTTGACTCATTAATGACTGTTCTGACCTCTTATTGATTCTTTTGACAAAATGAATTTTTTGACTGAAAATAACTTATTTACCAGCATTTACTGGCTTTTAGCATTGTTAAACGCTAGCTCGTGAACTTTTCTAGACTTTATGGCGGCTTTGCTGCTACTTTTTAGCTTTTGTGACTTTTTGACTTTTGGTGCCTTTTTAATGACATTTACACCCGCGTACACTGATTTTCACTTGTTTACAGACGCAAAGCGTTTATTTTCGCCTACCTTCCAGGCGCTTATCGGATCAAAAGGGCCAGGTTGGTTCGGGGTAAGGTGGTGAAGAAAAGTGCAGGGTAAGAAAAGGACACCATCGACCAAACATATAAATCGGGGTGTGTCCGAGTGATGAAGAGACCCACGGTAGGTCACACGGGGTTGGTACCTTTCTTAACGTACTTCATGTAGAAGTTACATCGTCGTGAGAAGAATCTGTAACGATTGGCCAAGGACTTATTTTTACTGACGAAGTAACGTACGTGTTTGCATGACCTTGTCTTCAGTATGTAAGTCACCGTTCCTCTGGAAAGGTTCAAACATCATTTCACGTATAACGTGCGAGGTGCTCGTGCTCACCCAATAAACGTCCGTGATGGTGAATGTCATACTGGTGTTCCCCGTGAGTGTCTGCTTCATCCACGGTTTGGCTGGGTTGAAGTGACTGGCGCGGATGTGGAGGGTTGTTGAACCATTCGTTTGGCACGGGTACAGCCGATGAACATAAGCCAAGAAAGGGCCCTGGAATTGAATTGAAATTCGTCTCATTGGTGCGAGTGGGGAGCGATGTGGAGCACAAATGTGGCACCCAGGAAAGAACAAGATCAACTTGAACGGGATCTAATCTCCAACAAGGGCCGACCTGTTTTGTTTTTAGAGGGGGGGGCGCTTGAGTCGAGATAAGCGACTTTTTGATATAAGGGTGATATCGTATTGACCTCGACATATCGTGATATCGCACAGCCCTAAGTTGACGCTTATTTTGGTACACCCTACTAGGGGTACGCGCCGTTTAGTGTGGGCGCGTAGTGTGGCTGAGCGATGCGAATTGACATAGTTTGTACCCCTTGGACTTTGCTTGAGTGGCGAAATGTGCATCTTATGGGCTCATTATTGAGTGAACTTTAGACCAGGGGTACAAATGAAAGTGATATTCGTTATCAGCACACCAAAAACTGCTGGGATCAATGTCAAACTCGATTAAAAAATTTTAGTCCAAAATTGGTCAAAATTCGGCTAAATGTGAGTCTGGGAAAAGTTTGAAGGTCATTTTTGAGTTCAGCACACCAAAAACTGCAGGAAGCAATATAAAACTCGACTTGAAAATTTTAGTTCAAAATGACCTAATTTGGGGTGAAAATATAAGTCTGGAGTCGAAATGGAAGTGATTTTCGTTATCAGCACACCAAAAACTGCTGGGATCAACGTCAAACTCGATTTAAAAATTTTGGTCCAAAATTGGTCGAAATTCGGTTAAGTGTGAGTCTGGGAAAATTTTGGAAGTCATTTTTGGGTTCAGCACACCAAAAACTGCAGGAAACAGCATAAAACTCGACTTGAAAATTTTGGTCCAAAATGACCTAATATGGGATGAAAATATAGGTCTGGTGTTAAAATAGAAGTGATTTTCGGTATCAGCAATTAAAAAACTGCAAGAATCAATGTACAATTCAATTAAAAAAATTTGACCCCAAATCGGTATAAATTTTGGATCTGAGGACAATTTAAAGGTCAATATTGAGGACAGCGCACTGAAAACTACAGGGAAACACATAAATCTCAACTTGGAAAGTTTGGCCACAAATTGTGTAGCTGAAGATGAAAATGTAGGATTGGCATTGAAATAAATGTAGTTTTTGTGGCTAGTACTCTGAAAACTACATACAATACCTAAGACTCAATTTCTGTATATCGTTACTATTTGTCTTCATGAAGCACCCTCTGTCGTCACCAATTCCCTGATGCCACACCAATGCGAATCCCTCAGTCGAATAACATTCAATTGCCAGCATTGAATCGCTTAATTGGTTACTCGTATGATTGGGTCACTATTCGAAATCTCTTTTTTCTTAACTGATGAATTCAAAATTTTATAAGTAATATCTATGAAACATTTTGTCATTCTTTCATTGTGAACCAGTGAATAAAACAATATTGATTGGAATACGTTATCACAGTTAATATTAAGAGAGTCGGTTTAGGGTAGGCTGATCTGAACCAGTTAACGGGGACCAATTATTGTCAAATCCAGTGATTCGTCACATAGAGTCCAATGCCAAGGCTACCCAAGGCTTAATGAACCAACATAATTTATCTTACTTAGGTATACAATACTGAGTAGTACCAGTTATATTAAATTCAGTGAAGTTAAAGGAATCGTCTCATAAAATCCATTCACTAATTCACTCACCGCTCAAAACCTGAGTCGTCTCTTTGAAGCCAATATCTATTCAAACTCTATTAGGATTAAATATACACAACCATACATTGATTCTATAAATAAACACATGATAGTACTTTTGCACTCTTGTCAGCTTGCAGCATTTCAATAGAATGTATTACTCGAGTCCAAACTAATTTGCTGCTAATTTCAACACAAGTTATTTATGCATTTCCCTGATTTCCTCTACTATGAAATTTTAAAAAAGAGGATGACACTATAGAAAATGAAATAAGTAGATGCCCACAATACAAAAGGTCAAAATAAAAACATTCTTGTTACAATGATCTGTCAAAGTGCACTGACCTGAAGAAGATTCCCCTCTAACGGGGGAGGGGGGCGAGGGGAACGAAAGACGTAAATCATTTTCACTTCCATTCTCCATATTTCGCTGTGTTGGTACTCCAAAGGGGTTTTAATCATTGGCTTCGCAACCAAACAATAAAAAAAAATACTAAAGTATAGAAGCCTACTGCACGCAGACTCGGCGGTGGCTGGCCGAGGAGATCGTTTTCGGTGCGCCGCATGATGGTGGGGGCAACGTGAAATGTGAAAAGATTCTCATGAGGTATAAAGCTTGTGGCGAAAACATTGTAGTGTTGGTTTGGAATGCATTTATTCGGATATAATAATCGATAATATACAAGGGAATTTATTTTCGAGCGGTTAATATATACAATTTTTGATCAGATACAAGTAACGTTTCCAATGCCGGGATGTTGGTATTTCGTGTTCGTGCACAGTGCACGTAATCGCTTATACGCAAGAAACAGTATTCCCAGGAAAAAAACAATGCGAACCCAGCGACCCCATTCCCTCACTCCTTTTGCGACTTTTGTTTGTTGCGATAGGCGATATCTGCGGTATCTGCTGCGAGTAGGGTAAGATCTGTCGCGAGTAGCGTAAGATCTGTCACGACCCCGTTAGGTTAGGTTAGGATGGGTTGGCCCAGTTAGGTTATGACGGGTTGACCTGCTTGCAGGAATCTTGCAGGTATCAATTCTAAACGCTGGCGTCACGATTTGAAAGGCGAAGGCCCTAGCGGTAAAGTTACGGCGAAGCCGACTGTACCATACGGTACTACCTAGTTCTAGAATGTTGGAAAACTAAGGCCGATCTCATTTCCAAACCCTTCTGCTTTTTTTTTTGTTTTATTTGCTGTTTAGCTTCTGTCCCGTATTTGAGAGCCGCAGCCGCAAGTATGAGAAATTGGTAACTGCTGGCTGACTGCTGCCAACCTTACCATGCTAATGACCTGATTCAAAAAGATGTTTTGAATATTTCAAACGATACTAATCAATGATTTGAAACAAACTCGTGGTGGGAGAAACTAAGGGGATGTTAAATGCGAAATATGAGAGCTAAAGACCATTTACTTGCTGAGAATCGTTGGTGAGTACAAACAGACAGACGCACGACCAGTCAGTTTTTGGTGCGCCCAAACACGGCAAGGGCTTCGCTATCGCTCAGCCAATAATTTGCAGCCCTCCTACCCGAGGGGTGAACCACGCAGGGCTGCGTTCCCCCCATACAATGACACAGGCGAGGCGTATTTAATTGTATCGTTCATGTACACTTTTTTCTACAGCATGCCTGTATAGAAGACGATGGTTTGCATCAATCTTCATCTCTTAATGAGAGTCAGCCGTGTACACTAATCAGTCTAAAGAGAAATGCTCCTCAGTTTAAAAACGGGTAATACTCTGTACACAAAATCACCGTATGACGCGTGATACGGTTACGTGGACGTAATACCATTTAAATGTGACAAAGTTCAAGCATTACGTCGCCGTAACACACAATCCACATGAAATACCCCCGTACGCGTTAACCCCTTCGGTACTACGATTTCAAATGTGCACCAAGTCTACCTAAGCCAAGCGTAGACCACGCAACGGTCGCACGGTGGTCCCCTTGGCCCACAACTTACGGCAAAAGAAGTGTATTGATCCCCTGCTTTGCTGAGGACGGAATGCAGCTGGGCTGAGAACACAAGCAGTTGAGCCAAATTCCTGGAACGTGGAGAGGTCACTTGCAATCACTTTGGGTCGAACCCGCATTGACTGACCGTCGTGGTCTGATAGCCACTTCTCACATTTCGATTCTGCACCCTGGAAGCCTGGGACTGTCCTTCAGTCTCTTGATGAAGTAGGCTTTCGCCCATGCCAAGAGTGTTTTAGCATGGCGCAGCGTCCAATGGCGTTAAGCACAAGCCGCTGCTACCTGCTGCGGGCCAGCCATTGTAAAGGCTTCAGCGTTGAGCAAGCACACGTTTGAAAGGCGTGTTTCCGGTGTGGCGTCGACGACACAACACAGAAACTGTGTTGGCGCACGAATCGGGTACACGCCAAGAATATGGAGCAGGTTGCAGGCAGTAGGGCGATACACTCACGCACTGTGCAAAACTCTTGTCATGACAAAGCGAAAATAAAATAAAAAATAGACATTTTTGAAGTTGCAAATTTTTTTGGGCACGCCTCTTCTGATTCCAGTTGTCATGCCAATGGGAAAAATAAAATAAAATAGAAGACATTTTCAGCAAAGTTTTTGGGGGTACGCCTCTTTCGATTCTAGCAGGGATGAGAATGCAAGCCGTTTTGAAGGCTGGCTATGGGTAAGCCTAGATGAGTTACCGTCAACGGGGGTAACTTGGGACACTTTTTCACGTTTTTTGAACGCCAGAGGCAAGACTCTCAACCCAGACCATTGGATCGTAACTATGTTAAAGTTTGACCCTTTCCCCATGATTTCATGCTTGTCTGGTTTTTTTTGCCTCGATTACATCGTTTCCAAGCGGTCTCGAAAGAGTGTCCCAAGTTACCCCATGACCGGGGGTAACTTGGGACAGTAGGTAATTATCTACGTTCCCATGCATCTTTTGATGTTAATGGATGTAATAAATTTAAGTCACAACATGTAGACCGAGAATTCAGGCCTAGGAACTCTTGTAGGACCGATATTGGACTATAGGGCTCTACGTGGAACTCTCTTTACTACTGGTATTTGCCAGGCATTTTCTGAAAATTTCAAAATATGGATTACCAGAAGACAAAACTGCAGAGGAGGGCATCTCTTTCCATCATCAGCGTAAAATCCGAAGTTTAAGTTATGTCAGGGACCGGGTCAGTCAACTCTTAGAAGGCTAGGACTGCTGGAAACATGAGGAAAAGACTGTCCCAAGTTACCCCGTAAAATTTCGATTTTTGATAAAATGAAGTCTGGACCGAAGATGGGAAAACTATAATCAACGCCCTTTTGCGAGCGTTATTGTCTGTGTATGATCTAACAACCCAGAGAGACTAATTGGCCAAATCTGCATTTCACTCCTTGCACTAGGGTCAACTTGTCAATGTTTGACATATTTTGTCAAAAACCCTATTTCGTAGTTCCCCGTTTCTCATATACAAATTGTAATGTTATGCACCTTTTCTACCTTTCCGCGCGTGCCCTGAGGCCTCTGAAACAAAACGCTGCCGCGGGTTTGACGCTAGGAACCCCCGTCGCTGAATGGCAGCACCAACAACCTGTACAGGGCAGACTGTCCCAAGTTACCCCCGGTGTCCCATGTTACCCCCGTTGACGGTAGCGCTTCGGCCGCCTGCAATACCAAATTTAGGGAAGGTGGGGAGTCTCACTACGGTTGTCGTGGCCACGCTCACCAATGCAATTGTTCAAGCTAAAGTTCGCAGGGGTTTCGGCGTTTGCACCCTTGCCTGGAAAGGTCGTGCGCTTCTCGGCGCACCTGAGCGGATGTTGTGCCCCTCCTGGTTACGGAGAATCAGGGGTGCAAACTTAGGGGTTGTAAGTGACACGATTTAACGTCTTTTGGGCCCCGGACGGGAACGAACGGACCGAATCACTTCAAATTTGGTGTGAAGCTGCCTGAGGGACCCCTCCATCGTGCCGTGAACACGGGGTCCCGCCGGCGGCCCCCCATCCCCTTCAAAAGGGGTGAGGGGTGTAAGTGGTTTCCACCCCCTGCCAAAACGTTGTTTACCAACGATTTGTGGTTTTTTCGCCTGGAATCGATTCAGGCGGTTAAAATCAAGCGTGTTTCTTGCTTTTTGGCCCAGTTTTTGACGTTTTTGGTGGTTTTAGGGAAAAACATTTACCTGTGTGTAGGTTACCGCGGAGCCGGACACGGAACCGCTTGGCCAATCACTATATGTTTTTGTACAAACTTTGTACGAGACATTTCACCGTTTTTTGTACACACGAACTTTTTGTACAAATTTGTACGCGATTTTGTAAAAAAAAAGAGGAAATATGTGCAGTTTTTCGTACAGAAATTGAACGAAAAGTTCGTGTGAACAAAAAACTGATGTCTGGTACAAAATTGTTCGTAACATTCAGTGTGCACAGTGCGAGCCAGAGTGACTTATTGTCTTGCGGGCCAGACGTTCGCATTCACACTTGGTCTAAGCACAAACACATCAAAGTCCGGATATTAATCAAAACCCATAACTCGACAACAATGGAAGGTAAACACACGTGCACCGATAGATCATTTATTTAGAACTGAGAACAGTGTAGAATCCTCTGGCATAGAATCACACGAAGAACCTAGACGCTGACGGACGTCACTGCTTTGATCAGCAATTTTTAGACGAGGGTCGGGTCTTTTGTTTGACATAGAGGCATTTTTTTTAAGAAGTCCGATCGTGGAACACGACCGATGCCGATTTCCTCCATTTTTTGGTCAAAGGTAGTCCTTGTGGGTCTAAGAAAGGCCACAAATTTTTTGAGCCGAAATATGCACCGTTCAGATTCTATGGGCAATTTTCGTTTTCTCTGACAACTTTTCACATAATATGGCCAAAATTGAAAAATCACCTTTCTGAGGCCTCTATGCACTCGATTGAGCTCAAAATGTGTTATCGTATGTAAAATCACGCGAGGAACACGAATCCGGTGCCCGTTTGTTGATAGGACAACCCAAACAGATGTTATGACTGTTTTTCAGGTTGTGTAGTGGTTTTTACTTTTCTTGGGGTTTTGGTGTTCGGCATCGATTTTCGCCAATCCGATGAGTGGATTTTATAGATAAAGGACCAATCTATCATATTACGAGATAAAAAGTTTGTGTACGCCGCGTGAAAAGCAGTGGCGCTGCAAAAATTGAAAAACCGTCATTTCTGGGTAGTTTGAGATCAGATAAGCCACCTTTCGCGTGACCGTCTCGGCCCCATAGTCAGTCTAAATATTGTCCCAAGTGATGTCAGAGTTGGTGTGAAATTTCACCGCTGTAGCTCAAGTAGTTTGGAAATGGCAGCTTTCTAAAGTTTTGCAATCACGTAAGGCATTTACTTTAAGTAGAATTGCGGTAAATGTGAAGACTTGTCACAGATCGGGTAATAAATGAGATAGATGAGTGCGTCATAGTTCTCTAAGCGTAATTTTGTACAAGGAATCCGATTTTGCCGGTACGGAGACCCTAGGCGAACTCTGAAGTCGGAAAAAAGACCATTTTTATGTGGTTTGCACGAAAACGTAGTTTTAGAGTACACCTAGGGTCTCCGTACCGGCAAAATCGGATTCCTTGTCCAAAATTACGCTTAGAGAACTTTGACGCACTCATCTATCTCATTTATTACCGGATCTGTGACAAGTCTTCACATTTACCGCAATTCTACTTAAAGTAAATGCCTTACGTGATTGCAAAACTTTAGAAAGCTGCCATTTCCAAACTACTTGAGCTACAGCGGTGAAATTTCACACCAACTCTGACATCACTTGGGACAATATTTAGACTGACTATGAGGCCGAGACGGTCACGCGAAAGGTGGCTTATCTGATCTAAAACTACCCAGAAATGACGGTTTCTCAATTTTTGCAGCGCCACTGCTTTTCACGCGGCGTACACAAACTTTTTATCTCGTAGTATGATAGATTGGTCCTTTATCTATAAAATCCACTCATCGGATTGGTGAAAATCGATGCCGAACACCAAAACCCCAAGAAAAGTAAAAACCACTACAAAACCTGAAAAACAGTCATAACATCTGTTTGGGTTGTCCTATCAACAAACGGGCACCGGATTCGTGTTCCTCGCGTGATTTTACATAAGATTCCACATTTTGAGCACTGTAAAAAAAGTATTACTGAAATTTCATAATTTTAGTCTGAAGTTTTTAAACAGACTAGTGGTCTGAAAATTCAGAGTAATTATTCAGACCATTCTGTCTGAATTCCAAATTCAGACTTCTTGTCTGAAAAATATTTTCAGACTGCTACTCTGAAATATTAAATAAAAGTGCCATCTATAAATCAAAGAGAAAGAAATCAACAAGAGAACAATATGAACCACCAACGTGTGACGGTACCTCTTTTCCACTTTTCATTTGTTCGCTTCGGCCCGGGTTCGAACCGGGACTTTTTGGTTACGAGACGAGCTCAGTACCACTGCGCTACGAGCGCTGCCTGGCGGCCGGGGAAGCCGTGCCGCGTGACTCTCTTCAGAGGATACCAGCTCCTTTCGGCAAGTCCAGAATGCAAGTTCGGACAACTCTTACGGTTAATCTATCGTACACAGACGAATCTGCGTGAAGCACGGGTGTACATTATTATTTCCGATAAATTTATACAACGCCTTACGCCTAGACTTGATTAGTAGACAATCTGTCAAAATTTTCATACCAAAATTATGAAAACAGGTTTCAGGATGACAAGTCTGAAAACTTTATCAGAATTTTCAGACCTTCTGCTTAAAATTCAGACTAACCGGTGTGATCTCAAACTTCAGAGTTCCTAGTCTGAAAATTCAAAGCAACTTTCTGAATTACCGATTCAGACTGCAAAGTCTGAACAAATTGTACTGAAATTTCAGAATTTTTTTTACAGTGAGCTCAATCGAGTGCATAGAGGCCTCAGAAAGGTGATTTTTCAATTTTGGCCATATTATGTGAAAAGTTGTCAGAGAAAACGAAAATTGCCCATAGAATCTGATTGGTGCATATTTCGGCCCAAAAAATTTGTGGCCTTTCTAAGACCCACAAGGACTACCTTTGACCAAAAAATGGAGGAAATCGGCATCGGTCGTGTTCCACGATCGGACTTCTTAAAAAAAATGCCTCATACACATCTTGCAGCAGACTTGCTGGTTTCATGCGTAATACAGTTACCGGGCGAAGGGAGGATGCCATTGGCACTTGTGTCATCACAATCCTTCACGCCACACCTGTGACGGCATTTGCTTCGCACCGCTGAGCCCTATATAGGGACAGGTAAGTCCTTGAGAAAGCGTGTTCTTGTGTAGAGCTCATTGAAGATGAAGTTCGTCGCCGTTGCAGTCCTTCTGGTGGCCGTCGCGTGCCAGGTAAACGCAGCCGCTTGAGTTTTAATAAGTCAATAGTAGCTAAACAGACATTTTCAAAACAGAAAAAAAAACTGGTAGCGCGTTGCTTCATTTTAGTTCCCGAAGAAAAAAATTCGAACCCTAACAAGATGAGAAACAAAAGTCTTACTTAATCGATTACATCAAAGCACACCATGCACTCACAATATGTGTTGAGTAAGATTTCAAATGGTCCGTAACAATGCAACAGTAGTGAATGTGCGGCTAGTAAGTCTCAAAATCGTAACCAACTCTGCGTCTCGCGTCTGGCAGTCCATGATTCATGGTCCTTACCCTGGAAAAACATATCCTGAAAAACCAAAACTGCTTGCAACAAGGACAATTTACTCCCTGGACACAATTTCCAAGCATTAGGTTCTTATATCAGAAAACATTTTATCAGGGTGGATTAAGGTACTTTGTCCAAAATAATCCTCCAGTGCGTCTTACTGTCAAATAGTGGGTTCGGGATGAACAAATCAGATCAGGCAGTCGCGTTCGGTCGCGTTTGCAGTAGGCGTCGGGAAAACTGTCACCAAGAGGGAACAAAATCGAGGGGTCCACCTTAGCTCAAAAGTGTACACACAGTCACTGATTAGGATCACCAGTAATAACCTACGAAAATTCTAAAAAAAAAACTCTTCCATTTTTGTCATTGCTTGTTTTAGTCCGAAAAAAGAAACCGAAACACCTATAATAACAGCGTCTAGTTTTGGTATGTGATTATCAGTGATTACTGGACGAAGTGTATTACGGGATAACTGTATCACCGTCGAATGAGCTTGAAATTGATAACTCGTGGGACACAGGTTGTGGGAGACCCCTTGCATGCAATCGCACACAATTTTAGTCAGTTGCGTCATTACTGGGGTCAGCCTGACGTAATTTGAGTCCTTTGCAGGCGAGCGTCCTGCCTCGCGAGCGCCGCGCTCTGGGCTTCGCCTGGAACATCGCCCGCTCTGGAGTGGAGGCCGGTCGCAGGGCAGCCCTGGCTGGTCTCAGCGCCACCAGCTCCGTCGTGGACGCTGCCACCGGCGCCGCTCGCGGTGGCCTCGCCCTGGGACAGAAGGCCGCCACCGGTGCCCTGGACCTGGGCCGCAACGCCGCCGACCTCGGCGTCAAGGGAGCCGGAGCCGTGCTCAACGCTGGCGACCGCGTGGCCGAGGCCGGCATCGACGTCAGCCGCAAGGCCACCGCCACCGGCGCCAACCTCGCCCGCAGCGGCATCAACTTCGCCGAGTCCGCGGCCTCTGCCGTTGGCCTGGGCAACATCGCCGGCCTCGCCGGCGACATCAGCCGCAGCGCCGTCGGCACCGCCGAGAAGATCGCCAACAAGGGCATCGACCTCGGCCAGATCGGCCTGGACACCGGCGTCAGCATCGGCAAGGCCGGCATCGCCGCCGGCAAGCAGGTGGCCGACCTCGGCCTCAACACCGCCCAGACCGCCGTCAACTCCGGCGTCGAACTCGCCAACGTCGGCGTCAACGCCGGCAGGTCTGCCGCCGGAGTCGGCCTTGGCCTCGCCGCCGACGTCACCAACCTCGCCGCCGACGGCGCAGTCAACGGCATCAACACCGTCAGCGCCTAAGCCAGTCTATTTGGTTGCGTCTTCTTTTGAGAAATTTAAATAAATTTAAAGAAACTCATATACTGCTGCACGTTGTAAACTTCATGTAAAATTAGTCAGACACTGTTAAAAAAAGTGCTTTAAATTAAGGGGAGGTTCTGGTGAAAATCTTGCCATTTCCCAAATGGATCCCAGTGTCATAATTTGTTCGGAATATAAGATCTTTCTTTGAGGAGACTAAAATTTGATTTTTGAAGGCACATGCCAGGCTCTGAACCCAGTCGAAGAGTCTTTTTGAGCCTACTTTGGCTGTATCTTAAAAAATCTCCTTGCGCATACTATTTTGTCGTAAAAGGTTGACCTTCACATTTTTCACTTCTTCGATTCATTTTCAAAAAATTCCGGCATGCATAGCTCAAAATTTCCATTATATTATTAACTGTAAGCTTTTTAAGCTGAAAAGTCCCTAAAATTTGTCTATTTTGTACATTTTTGCTCAATTATAGTGACATGATTGGTTAGAAAGCTTGCGAATGAAAATGTTATTTACATTTTGAGTTGTGCATGCCGGCATCTTTCAAAAATGAATCGAAGAAGTGAAAAATGCCAAGGCCAAACTTTTCCGACAAAATAGTATGCGCAAGAAGATTTTTAAAGTTACAGCCTAAATAGGAGAAAATGGCTCTGCAACTGGGTTCAGAGCATAGAATGTGAGTCCCCAATGAAAATTTTTATTAATTACTTGGAAAGACATCAAATTTTTAACTAATTTTCACAGCGGGACCTATTTAGGAGAAAATAGCATTTTCACCAGAACCTCCCCTTAACAGCACTTATGCTGTTAAGTTTGATAGCAACACGACTTGTTTTATTACAAGCATGTTGTAGGCCTCGGTGCTGTTTTCTGACAGTTCGATTGTAATAAAACAATACTTCTTTGGAGTCTTCGACGATGTCTTCCCAACATTTGTGTTGATTTCATCGTGCTGTTATTAAACAAGACCCTTGTAACCCGACAACAATTTATGTTTTAAGATTGCAAAAGGCAGTTTCTAAACATGAAACCTGTTCAACGACAACACGACTGTTTTGAATCACGATTACATCATTGTTACTTGACAGGGAAGTTGTTATGAAACGAAAGTGCTGTTTCTGGATGGGTTTCCCGATCAGATACAAAACAATACGGTTGTTATTTAACAGCATTACTGTAGGTGATTGTGTTGTAATATTACAGTGGATTTTTAACAGTGGACGCCTCCTTCAGGCGCAAGTGTGTGCATCGGATGTGATTAAAATTGCATGACTTCGTGGAACAAGGAATGTACCAAGGGATAATTCAGTGTGCAGGAATTACCGGAGCTCGATTCTGCTAGTTTTGCTATTTTTCGTGGTCGTCGCACTATTAGTGGAATCTTTTTTACCAATGATTAGGTTTTCTGTGTCGATTTACACTTTTCACGGCGCAGGTGACTACTGTCAATAGAAAAGAGTTCCCTACGTACCAACTTGACACAGGTGCTTCAATCGCAAACTTACGTGCAAATCCAGGCACGTCCTAATCAGTCAACACGTCAGACATTGTTTTATTACTTCGAGCCGTCAGAAGAGATGGTGAACACGTACACAACAACATTCAGCTAGCAACCTTTGACTTTACTCCAAAAGAATTCGGATTAGGTTCCGAACTGAGTTGGTTGATTTACAGTACGGGTCCTCTTCACCGCGTGGCAGCTGTCTGAACGAATGTGACGTCACATGCGCAAGAATGTGAATTTCGTCATGCCACATTCGTTTGAATGTGGATTGAGATTCACAATTCTGAAATTCGCATTCTAAAGAATGTGCCAAATTTCACATTCTAACGCACATTAAGTCACACTCGTAGAACAACTGTGCCGATGGAGTGAAGAAGAACGAAGATCAGCTGATCTAACGTCTAGACGTTTTTCTGCGTAGCAAGGTGAAGTATATGCTATTCTGAGAGGTCTTCTCGGAATTCTGAAACGGCCGTCAGCTGCGTAGTGTGGAGTCGAGTTGAGACGTCCTTTACACGTTGACGAGCACTTGCAGGAACCTGAACCACAGCCGCAAAGCATGGCCACAGGTGGGCCTGTCCAAGACGCCCACCCAGTGACCCCTGAGCCGCGTGCCGCCCGCGTCCACGGCCACCATGAGGCCCAGGCGGAGTCGCCTCTGGCTGACTGACTCCTGGAACAGACAGGCCTGAACAAGTCATATCGTCAAGCCGTGGCGAGGCCGCTTGGAATGTAGTCAAATAACTTTTGAATTTTGGTGTACATTTTCCTTAAAACGCGAAATAACGGTTTACAAATTTTGTCGAAGTTGTTTGCCCCACGAAAGTCGCTCTTTAGCCTGGTCAGCCTGTAAGTTTCGCGGCATCGCCCTGCGCTGGAACCGTCTAGCTGGATCCGTCCTTGGCCAGTCGTTTCGTCTACCTCATTTCCAAGTCCCTCACTAAATGCCGTCACGTTTTCCAGAGTGCACCTCAGTCCAGGGCGCGGCGTAGGCGCGGAACCGCGCCCTCTGCTGCTCGGCGGCCACCCAGTCGCCGACCTCGCACAGCGGGACGAACGCCATCAGGATGAGCGGGGCCGTGATGATGGAGAAGAAGTCGGCCTGCCTCCCGTTGGCCATCATCTGCAAGCAGCCCCTCCCTCGGTCGCACGCGTCGCACGCAGCCAGGCAAAGCCCTCACAGGCACAGGGTTGGCATGTTACACTCGCCAATCGACATTTCATCAGTTGACATTGGCATTTCTGCGTATAAGTACGCTCTTAATGTATGTATTACGGTGAAAGGCTGCACCAACATATTACGGCGGAGATTTTTCCATAATACAAAAGAAATTCGACAAAATATCTGTAAGGTTCAATGAATTTTGAACTGTTAAGTTACGAAGTCCCGCACCATCATAATATGGAAAATTTTCACCATAATATGGTAAATATTCACCATAAGGCTTTTTCAGTGTAGAATTAGTTAAGAAGCTATGAACACATTGGTCAAAACGAAATGTTTCCAAAGCAAATAAAAATGTTACTCTCACAAGGGAAGTGCCCCAGGTGTTACATCCAGATTTTGATCATAATTTGGGGATCTCGATAACAAATGTTGTAATATAACTCAGCAGCAACTTTTATGCGGAAAATTCGTCTATTGTATAGTAGAAGAGATCCCCAAATTATGATCAAAATCTGGATGTAACACCTGGGGCACTTCCCTTGTCAGACTCGCACTGACTTTTCGTTTATTAACATATTGCCGTTTATAGGCATTAATAAGGGCATTGACATTTTTATTTGTTTTGGAAACATTATTATTAATTTTGCCTTGACAAAGCTAATAAACTTCTTGCTGAAATTCTAAAGATGCGCTCAAACGTCACTGAATATTGATAACATGTCGATTGAAGGATGAGAATGTACGCTTATGAATGCGCACAATCGTCTACGCATTATCAAACAAAAGATCAGAGTACGAGTCTAAGAGGAGACACACTGAATGTTTTTGTACAAATTTTGTACGAGACATCACAGGTTTTTTGGGCACACGAAATTTTCGCACAACTTTGTACGCGATTAGGCTGGTATAAAAATCGGGAAATATGTGAAGTTTTTCGTACAAAATTTGTATGACAAACTTCGTGAGCACGAAAAACTGTGACGTCTCTTACAAAATTGTACATAGCATTCACTCTAAATGTCTTACGAAGAAATTTCCCATAATACGAAGGAAATTCCGCGAGCATAATACGGAGGTGGTTTTTCTTCGTATTACGAAGGTTTTCCTTTGTATCTTACAATGAAAAAGCTGAAAAGATTCGTATTACGAAGAAATATTACTTTGAATTATGCGTGCGCCGAATTCGCCGAAACATACGATTAACATTTAACATCTAAATTCATGGTAAGACATTAAGAGTGTTTTCAAGTGTGTACGGATACATGGGGCAGGGTGAAGTGTTCGTGTGCACGAAAAACTGTGATGTCTCGTACTAAAATGTACATAACATTTACTAGTGTGTGCAGGGACAGTTCTGTCTTGAGAAAGGGTGAAGTGTTGACGCGCCTCGAAGGTGCTGAGCAGCGGCAGCACGACGCTCACGACGAGGAGGTGCGGAATGACGCCGGCCGTGGCCGCGTCCATGCGCAGGGACACGCGCAGCAGGGCACTCTGGAGCGCTGCACGGGGCGCGGAGCACGGCTGCACCTGTGCAGATCGGCACTATTTCGTACGAGACATCACAGTTTTTTGAGCACATGAACTTTTCGTACAATTTTAGTACGAAAAACAGCACATATTTCCTTATTTTTGTACGAAACCGCGTACAAATTAATACGAAAAATTCGTGTGCACTAAAAACTTTGATGTCTCGTACAAAATTTGTACTTAAAAATTAAGGGAGAAAGACGGCACTTTGAAGATCAAGCCTTTGCAGATGGTACCTTGTTTTGAAAACACAGAATAGTGCAAGGCAAGACACTTAAAAGGGGGATAGCAACCCCAAAATGAAAAAATAAGATGTTTTTAAAATATTTGCTCTTAGAATTTCTTCTCGAATTTCTTGTAGTGTCCCATCTAAAACACACAAGAACCCCCGAGCCCCAATTCGAAACGCGCGGGCCTCAGCCGGTAATTTCCGGAATCTCCTACCTTCCCCCTGCTCCTGAAACTTAAACCATCAAGCTGGCTGACATTTTCTGGGGATGTTCACCACGCCAGTACGGAGAGACCTATGAGAGCATTTTCATTTTAAGCTACTTTTTTTTAAATTTTAAGAGTGAATTCGTTTTAACGTGAGAACTGATGTTTGAGTGAGACATCAATCAGGAACTTAACTGTCACGTTCACTTGAATACTCACTTGAATGTGAGACCACGTCAGGGCATTGTCAATGTGTAGGACGTGATACCATCAAGCGTCACGTTTGTTTCAATGTGAATGTGATACCACATACCACATGCTTCACTTTCTAACAAATGTGAAAAGTAAATGATGTCACTGTCACATTAAACATGACAGTTTCATTCTACTTGAGAGTCACGCTGAAATAGCTCTCGTGGATGCCACATTTCTACACACTAATTGTCATGGGACTTTTTTTGTCCCACGAATGATGCAATTTTAAGCACATCCGGTCGTGATGCAATTTTGTGTCCGCCAGGCGGGACAAATTGTCAAGTGAAAGTACAATTCGCAGCAGGCGTCGGACAAAATGTGTCGCCAGACGGGAACAAAATTGTATCAGCGTCGGATGTGCTTAAAATTGCATAAATCGTGGGACAAAAAAAGTCCCATGACATTTAGTGTGTAGACTACCAGTCTTGACTCAGTATTTTTTTTACCCCCACCCGAAATCACTTCCTGATTAATAGTGCACCTTGCTCATCCGACCGAAGGCCTCGTACAAATCCGCGATGACGGCATGAACCACCAGGATGTACGACAGGAGCGTGTAGTACGAGACGACACCCCCAGGCACCGTGTAGTCAAAGATCATAGTGAACTGCACGTACAGGTACGAGTTGATTGAGTTGAGGTCAGTCTGCACGGGAAAAAAATAGATCAAAATTCGGCAACTTTATCACTGAGAAAACCTTAGAGACTTAACTATTTTGGGCCTTACAAAGGAAAGCAGCTTGTTATAACAAAGTATTTTGAGCATACATAAGCTTACAAAGAAAATACTTCGTAATTTACGAACTATGTCTTCAGATAACAAAGTAATTTAGTTTGGACTATGTGCTCAAAATACTTCGTAAGGTTTTAAGCGTGAGGTACTTTGGGTGTTTTTTTATTTCGCTGGTGTTGGTGAAGAGAGTGTGGGCGAAGGCGCGTGGGTGCGGCCCTTGGTGTCCCAAGGGTGTGAGCCCAACCCTAGAAGGTTAAGAGAGTGCATGGCATGCTCCACCTGAGAGTAAACCAAACAGCACGCTTCATCCTCATCCTGGCGTGTGCTTACAAGCATTCTCTAGCCAGAAGCATGCTTGATACCAACTCTCCAGGGTGCGCAGCGGAGCCTGCTAAGCACTCTCTGCCAGCAGCACGCTTGACACTCTCCACGATGAAGCGTGCTGCTGCGTAGCTGTAACGCCTCATTCGCAGGTGGAGCATGCCATGCACTCGCTTGAGTTTGTAGATTGCATCAAAAGAATCCCAATTTCATTTGGTTCTTTTTTCGTGTCTGCGTGATTAGACATTAGCATTCACTCTGAGAAAAAATGACGGTAAATCCTGGATAATTTTTTTGCCAAACTTTACCGTACTTCGAAAACCAGTATCCACCGTACAGTCTACAGTATTTACCGTACTTGTTTTACAAAATATTCCGTAGTCTTTAAACGGTAGTTACCGTTCTTCCGTACAGTCCATGCCGTAGGAAAGACCAGATCTGGTCCCAACAAAGGCCGCTTCCAAGAATTGCCCACATCAGGATCTTGAAAAAAGGGGGTCGACCGACTGAAAAATTTTATTGCACCTTTCGATAGGTCTCGTCAAGACCTTTTCAACGAGTGGTCGGAAGGGGGGTCCAGGAGTCCGACTTCAGCAGTTAACGTACATCAGGATCTTGAGAAAAGAGGGTCAACCGACTGAAAAAAATGTAGCAGTTTTTGATAGGTATTAAAAGTACGGGATTGCCGGGGGGAAAAGTACGGGATTCCCTGTAAAAAAAAGTACGGTGTTGCCTGTAAAAAAAAAGACGGTGTTGCCTGTAAAATAAGTACGGTGTTGCCTGTAAAAAATGACGGTATTGCCTGGTAAAAAAAGTACGGTGAAGTCTGGAGTAATCGGTACAAGATTTACCGTGATCTTTTCTCGAAGTGTTTGCAGTTCACCACTGGAATGTGCAGAAAACGCGAGAAAAAAACCCGCTCTTTATAAGTCAGTTTAACTCAGTTGTGGGAACTTCCTTTCATACTGGCTGCTAGAGCAAAGTATTGGCGCCGAAGCTATTTTTTTGTTGCACTGAAACTTAAGGGGGCAGTCTCGTCCCTGTACCCTTTTTTAGGGGGGTTTTCCTTCCCTCTTTTGATGACGATGATTTTTTAAATATACCTCTTAGAGACAAACGGTAAAAACCAAATGAAAGAACGGAATTTTTACAACATTTTCAAAAAAAAATATTTTGTTTTGTCTTCAGTTGTAAGGGAGTTATAGGGAATGCAACAAAAGCCGACAAAACATACAAAATTTCACTGCGCGACAATTTTCTCCGGAAGTTCTTAACTTTTTGGCAATCGGTTTGCGGCATCTTGAAGATGAAAAAATCCTCTTTACTTTAACCTACAATCGTCCATGTAGCCCAAGGAAAACCTAAATTAAAACCGTTCCTAAGTTTGTATAGGTTTTTGGTTACGTTTTAAAAGGTGTAATCCTTGGGCTATATGGACGATTGTAGGTTAAAGTAAAGAGGATTTTTTCATCTTCAAGATGCCGCAAACCGATTGCCAAAAAGTTAAGAACTTCCGGAGAAAAATGTCGCGCAGTGAAATTTTGTATGTTTTGTCGGCTTTTGTTGCATTCCCTATAACTCCCTTACAACTGAAGACAAAACAAAATATTTTTTTTTGAAAATGTTGTAAAAATTCCGTTCTTTCATTTGGTTTTTACCGTTTGTCTCTAAGAGGTATATTTAAAAAATCATCGTCATCAAAAGAGGGGGGGGGAAAACCCCCCTAAAAAGGGGTACAGGGACGAGACTGCCCCCTTAATTGGCTGAGCTAAAGCGAAGCCTGGTACCCCAGTGGGGTTAAAAAACTTTTTCGCTGTGTGTGTGTGTCAGCACATGTGTGTGTGCACTACTCCTCCACCTTGACTCCTGATGGAAAGCAGTCAGCCACCCACAGCAGCGCCTTGCCCAGGAGCGGGACCCACTTCCAGTGCAGTACCACTGCAACCAGCAGATCGACCAGCACTATCGTGTTGATGCCGTACACGGAAAGGGCGCGAATGAGCAACAAGGCGCGCCCTTTGGTCGCCCTCATTCGATCCTGCACCACAGGGCACTGTAAGACCGAAAGTGGAGAACTCCACACGTTGACGTGTGGAGTTTGCACTCTTCACACTTGAAGTGTGGAGGCTGCACACTCCACTCGTTAAAACATTCCTATTCTTCACTCGACATTTTATCAATATTCATTGATGTTTGTATGTATGCCTTAATAGAATTTTGTTAAGAAGCTAAACAGATTTTGCAACACAAAATTGATAATAATGTTTCTTATACAAAAACTTGCATGTGCACATCACCTGGCGTGTACTTGGTAAGAGTAATCCCATTTAAGAAAAGACACTTGGTGGTACGACCCCCTCCGATCGTCCTGATGTTTTGTGGGCATGTTATTAACCTAAAAAGACGACAAAAGCCAAAATATTATGTCCGGCAAAAATTTATTAGCTGAGTTATAGCCCATATAGTTACACTAACATGAATTTGGGTATTTTGCCTCATGCAATCAATTTATGCACCAAGTGGCTGCGAGTAAAATTGTCCAAGAAACGAGATTTTGCCCACAGATCGGACCTGCGGCCTATATTTCTTGACAATATGGCCTAAAAACCACTAAAAATTGACTAAAATAGTACATTTGTCATGGGATGTTCGGGATATTATAATTTTGTTGGCCCTTGAGTGTCTTGAATCGGTGTAAAAAAATTGTCCTGAATCCAATGAGCGCTCGCCCACATTTGTATCTCCAGCCGTTTAGAAGTTATGGCGCTCCAAAGCTTAATTTTTGGGAAAATTCCCCTTTTTTTGCTATGCATTTGCGCTTAGACGACGCAAAAATTTTCCAAAAATTGTGCTTTGGAGCGCCATAACTTCTAAACGGCTGCAGATACAAGTGTGGGCGGGTGCTCATTGGATTCAGAACCATTTTTTCTATCGAGTCAAGACACTCAAGGGCCAACAAAACTACTATATCCCGAAAATCCCAAGACAAATGTGCTACTTTAGTCAACTTTTAGTGGTTTGTAGGCCATATTGTAAAGAAATATTGGCCGCAGATCCGATCTGTGGGCAAAATCTTGTTCCTTGGACAATTTTACGTAACGGGGTGCCTATCTCAGCCAGTTGGTGCATAAATTGATTGCATGAGGCAAAATACACAAATTCATGTTTGTGTAACTTTGCTGGGCTATAACTCAGCCAATAAATTTTTGCCGGACATAATATTTTGGCTTTTGACGTCTTTTTAGGTTGATAACATTCCCACAAAACATCAGGACGATCGGAGGGGGTCGCACCACTAGGTGTCTTTTCTTAAATGGGATTACTCTAAGCATGCTCCAGCGTGGAACCAGGTTGGGTCCAGGTGAAGTGTACTGACAGGCGGGTGAATGCGTGCATAGGGGGTCATTTCAGGTCACCGGGGCCTTGCGCCTGAACTAAGGTTGATTTGGTAGCTTGGGCAATTCAAATTTGTTTTACTAAACGAGGACCATGTCCTCATGTGGATAAGTCGATCTTTCTTTTGTTATTCTAGGTGTAGTAAGCTGCTAAAGTGTCGTTTTGTAAGTTCCGTCATGGTCACCAGCACCTATAAAGACAACTTTGCTATGCTGTAGTTTATGACTCAACCACATTAAACGAAAACTGGCTATTTCACTCTCTTCCCTGACTTATTCTTCACAAAATTACAGAAGGTGACCTATGTATCATCACTGTTGAACCCGAAACACCCTATGGGAAAATGTCCACCGTGTGACCACGTTACCTAGGCTGATTTCACAACTGACGTTCCACTGGGATTCCTTCTCGTTTAAGAACCCCCTGACCGCTTGGAATCGAAAGAACATCGAAAACACTACCAGAAGCCCGTGCCCGCGGGACCTGAGGCGGGCAAACAACGCTTCTAACCCGTCAGAATCGATAAAAACGGGTAGGGTGTACGTACAAATATATGCAAATTCCGTTTCGGGCTATAGCTCCTCCTTTGGGGAGAAAGTTGCCACAACCTTCCCTAAAACAAATGCTGTTTCGGATGTTCGAAAAGACACCGTCAACAGTTTTTACCTACATTGTATCCCAGCGGGTCAGGAGACTTAACACTTCGCTTTGTAAATTCCGTCATGATTTCTGGTAAATCCCGCCGTAACTCATAGGGGGTGAAAATGAAAGTCACCTTGTAGCGTTGCCACGCCCCGTAAACAAAACTAGTACATGTCTGGAATCCGACGTCTTTCGGACGTCCCGAAGAAGTCGGTTTTGGGAGCTCTTCGGGACCTCCCTAAACGTACTACAAATGAAGCGCTCTCGTACGTCGCGCGGGGACCTAGTGTGTGGTGCCACAGTTCGCCGCCAGAGCGCGCCCTGGTCGCTCGTCCCAAAGTAGTCGGTTCTTGGAGCACTTCGGGACGTCCGAAACGGTAGGTCTATGTGAGGTCTTTGGGAGGTCCCCCACCACACCCGTCGCAGCGTCCTGCGGCCATGTAGTTCCGAGTGTGTCCGCTAGAGCGCTCCTCGGGCCCACGCGATGCTCACCTGTTGTGCAGATGACAGTCGGCGCACTTTGGCGCGCACTGTGCTTGTGGCGTCGGATCCTTACTTCTATTTATTTTTCTGTTAACTATAGTAAATTCATTTCTCCAAAGAAAAGAAACCACGCACGAAGATGTTCAGTTCTCAGGTGCACCAATAAGAAGAATACTTCAAAGCCTGGTGCAGGCTTATTTCGTGTTTCAATCCAAATCAGAAAGTGCCGGTGTAAGTTAACCTACAATATTCTGTTACTTTGATACTCTTATTGTCAAAGTGTTTATTTTGTTCGTCATCTGATTTTATGCTTGAGAAATAGGCTCTTTGCGGAAACCTTGACCCACTGGAGTTGCCCAAGATTCTGGAACGATAACCTGCACCACTATGCAATTACATGTGGAACAAGAACTGACTCATGTGCTTCAGTGTCAAATTAAGTGAATTTCCTGCGACAGAGTAAAGTAAGCATGACACCTTGGAATCAGTGCTAATTGAATTTCTTTCAGTCATTTTGGCTTATTTTTTAATCAAGGGGTGTTACAGTTATGGTTGCTGTATTTTCTTTTCAGTCCAACTGAGATTCCTCTTTTAAATATTTTGTTTTTGAGTCCTGTCCACCATTTTTGTCTCCATATTTTCTGTTGTTCGTGACAAGTCTTATCGTTTGATTTTTAATTTAAAAAGGTCAGTGAATAAATACATTTTTCCTAACAGTTTATCTGTGTCATATGCACATTCCTATACGCATTCACATTCATATCCGGAACAGTGGCGCACCCCAGCGGCAGGCCATCGAACTACGACACAGGTGCGCGCTCTAGCGGTCACCTTCGGAACTACATGGCCGCAGGGCGCTGCGACGGGTGGTGGGGGACCTCCGAAAGACCTCTCACAGACCTACCGTTTCCGACGACCCGAAGTGCTCCCGAAAGAGACGTCCTGAAATGTAGCACGGCAGTACTTCTTTCGGATGCCTTTTTTGTTTCATAAGGTACTCCTTCCGTACTACATTTTGGGATGTACAGAGCTCCGAAATGGTAGTACGACAGTACTACTTTTGATAGTAGTTTTGTTTACGGGGTGCTCAGAGAGGTACTTTGGAGTACGATGTTTGCCATCTAGACCAAATTTAGCTCAAAAAGTTGAACTTATTTTTAATCCAAAATGACCCCCTACGCACGGAATCACCCAGGCACGCTTCAACCTGAAGCATGCTATTTACACACTAGGGTTTGTGGAGTATATCGCTATTATTCAATTAATGTGACGCCATATTTGTTAGTCTAATGTCAGAATGTCAATGTTAGAATGTGAATTTTGCCTCGTTCTATAGAATATGATATCGCATTCGTTTGAACGTGACACGGCCGCTAAGCTACGATGTCTCTTTCGTTTGAACGTGGATCAACATTCAAACTTCGCATTCTAACGAGTATGACTTCACATTGGTTGAATAACCGAGTATGCCTACCGCTGATTTCGGATGCGCGCAGCACTCAAAGCGGGCGGTGACCTCGGCCAGGTCGTTCATGATGGCAAGCAAAAGGGGCGTGTGATGGTAAAACATCCACTGGGCACACAAGCACGCGTAGGATGCCAACGCGAAACGCAGCGCGAAGCGGCACGTCTCGTCGACGAAAGACGGGCTGAGGGCCACCTCGGCAACGAGGCACGCAAGGGCAATCGCATTGCATATCATCATGAGCTGCAAAACGAACACCACAAAGTTTGAGCTGTACTCACTAAATACCATGGGATGGGACATTTAATTTAAAGCACATCCGGCGGTGTAACAATTTTCTTCCCGCCTGGACACTTAATTTCCGACACCTACTGTGCTTTCTTTAGACAATTTGTTCCGCCTGACAAGTGTGTAGTTCCCATGCTTTGGCAGGGCAGTGGATGTTGTATGACAAGTTAAGGGGACTGTATGTTGAAACAACTATCTTCCAAAGTATAGGTGGCAGTGCTTTGGTTTTTGGTGATTTAGTTGCTTACAACGAAACACTTCTACAGCCACAGACTGGACTCCCAACTCTCATTAGTTCCACAGTTATAAGGGTTTTAGTGTTATTTAGTCGTTTACTAAAAATTTCGCCTTGCGAAGAACCAAAAAGTGTACGGAGGTTTGATTTTTTATTTTAGGGCCCAATTTTGTCACGTTCGTTTCAACGTGATGTCACGTACTTGGAACGAGAGTGTACATGGGCAGCAGATGCTGACCCTTTGATGCCCAAATTTGGGCGTGGAAATCTTCATCGCCCCAATTGAGGTGGAGGTGAAGGGTAAAACCTCGCCCAAAATACATGTGACATTGTTCAAGACAAATCTTTCATTCTCAGTGAATAAAGCCCCCAATTTACTATCGGCATCTTATTTGACTCCATCTGGCAAAATTTGAGCGGCTTTGGTCGTACTCACTATGTGAAAAAAATATATATTCATGGAAAATTTCTTTGCTGTCATGCATCAACAGATTCAGGGCATTACCGTATTGAACGAGTAATATTTTAACATGCTGCTTGACGCTGCTTTTTTTTTTTTTTTTTTTAAATAAATGTGTGTTCTAATACAGCGTGCTGTCTGATGTCACTGTGTTTGTACCACTTTACCTGTGCATCTGCGCAGGCACGCGCAGGAATAGGTGGGTTAGAGACGTCCCGCCGGGGTAACCCGTCCCCTCGCGCGACCCGCGTGCGGCGGGGGTTTCCCCGCGAGGCAAACAATCCCTTTGGAATTATTCGCTACAAATTCTAGGAATCTGAGGCAAACAAGAGTAGGCCTAACCAGGATAGAGAAAACCGGTCTACTCGCCGTTGCATTGTCACATGTTCAAAAGTTCTAACTTGTCCTAACAAGATTGAGTGTATCCCGGTTGGTACTAACCCAAGGCTTTCCGGCGGTCACCCCTGCATCCGGACTGTATCGGACAGACCGTCGGACAGATTCGGACTCTCCGACAGCCTTCGGCAAATAATCGGGCTGTCCGCTTCGCCTGTCCCCGGATTCGGACTCGAAAAGTCGAGTCCCGGACAGAAAACGGACTGTCCTTGGCCAGTCGGACAGCTTTGGATGTGTCCTCGGCCAGTTTCGGATGATTTCGGTTTGGTAAGGGTAACCAGGTACTATGGTCTGCAACTCTAATATTTAGTATTTTAACCTTATTGATTCGGGAAAAGGCCAAGAGGCGCAGCGTCAGGCCGGCATCCTTGGTGGGCTGCAGGAGCAGTGACCACCACCGCAGATGCGCCGTCAGAGGTCCCCCCAGCGGGACAGCACGCTGAGTCGCCATTCGGGATGAGGCCAAGACTTTCCAAACACTGCAATTTGAACTGCCATACCGATCACGCAGTGCTGGAACATGGTCTTAGGCTGACGCCCGCTGAGCGGTACTTTACATCCCGAGAAGAATATTCTGGAAACGATGTATGTTCTTGTTGCCACGACTTGTCACGTAACGTAATATCGTCTGTCAGAATATGGTTTTATAACCATAACCTCCTCCCCACACGCCGTGCAAAGCCAATAATCATCAGAACTGAGCAGAGGGAAATCACGGTCGGTAAGTAAGTATTTAAACGCACGTAAGTACCATCTTTTCAGTTCACATGCCGCATTTGTTAAATTCAGCCGTTAAGGAGGTGACGGATTTAAAACTAAGTTGGTATTCACCCATTTCAAACTGGGAGGAAGGATGCAGTACTTGGACTCATTTTCGGCCAATAGTCAAATTCGTCGATTTCGTCAGTGCCATGCCCTCAGTATTAAGCAGTCTGATCAGTAACTTTTCGGCCCTGCAGTAATAGTAACAGTGTTCAGGCAGTAACTATGTCGTACCTCTGCTGGCAAACTTTCTACATCACTGCTGGGGTCAGCTTTGCTTTCACTGCAAAATTAAATCTCCAAAACTTACGAAGGTACCTCTGACCTCTGGCCAAAATATTGCAGCACCTTAGGAAGTTCAAGAAGATTCTTGGTCATTTTCGATGATTCCTCGTAAATCCACGAGCATTTATCATAAATTAACAAGGGTTCTTCATAACTTCACGTAGATTCTTCGTTCTTTAGGAATAATTTTCGTCAGTTCACATAGGAACCTTTTTTAACATAGGGGTAAGTTGGGGAAGAAAAGTACAGGGTAAGAAAAGTACACCCTCCTGTGGCCTACAGCAGGCATCTTGACATCCATTTGTAAGAGATTTCATACTCAGATTTTCATGTTGAGTTAAAATAACCGGTCCGCGGATGGCTCAAAGTCAAGGTATCAGCTCCACACGGGTGTACCTTTCTTACCCTGTACTTTTCTTCCGTAACTTTACCCCTATATTTGCCAGGAGCACCCTGGTCAATGCCCAGTTTATTTCTTAAAGTAAATGGAAGCAGGTTTCGCGTCGTTCCATAGAGCGTCTGTCAATTTGTTCAGTCATTTCTCACGGTCAGAAAGCAACCGAGTGTGATGCGTCCTCTACTGAGCGTCGCAGTTCATTGTTAAGTTTTCGGGAAAAGGTAGCAAAATTGGTCTGAGGCTTTAATTCTGTAACATTACACCAGACGCGCTGTAAGTTTAAGTCTACGAAGCATCGCTTCGTCATGCGAAGAAAAAGAAGGCATTGTAAACTCTGCGAAAAATATCTTCGTATTACGATGGAAAATCCGTCGTAACATGAAGCATTTCTTCATACTACAAAGCAATTCTGCGAGGCCTTCATTTTCTTCGTAGTTAGGGAGGAAAAGCTTTGTAGACTTTTGAGAGTGCGTAAAAGCAGTCACGAAGTTACGTGGAGCGATTCTGTCCAGTTTTGGTGACAAATTTGTTGGAAACGTGTCGGCGCCATTGGTTGTACGCGAAAACAGTTGGGGCCATTGATGGTTTACAGACTCTAAGTTAGCGGGCTGCGGGCCGGTGGCACCGGTGGCCTGGGCGATGTGATATCCGCTCAGGAAAACGAGTAACTCAAGCGTTGACCATACGTATAACGTCGTCTGACTGTGGCTTTGGCTCCCACCACCAACTCCAGCCTGCAGGTCTCAGCGTCTGCGCACCCCAGTCCACCCTCGTGTAGTTGGCTCCTGCCTCGCCGTGGCCAGTAGACTGATTCCGAAGGCCTTTTTTTTCGGGCTGTCTCTCTCGCACTCATGGGCGCCCCTTTGGGTGCGAGACAGACATATCGACGAAAGCGACTCTCGGAACCAGTCTGCAGACGAGTGAATAAGCAAGGCCCCTCGCGCGGTGCGTGAGCGAGGCGCTGTTCACTTATTCAAGGCCCGGACATGCACTGCGTCTTGGCGTGCAGCGCAGCGGCGACGGCCAGTGCACGCGTGGAGGCTATGCGAGTCAGTCGAGGCCGGACACATCCAGAGGTCGCAACCACGCTGGAGCACGGGAACCAGTTCGATCGGTAGTTGGGGTCCGTTCCGACTTAGTAGACAGGCTGTGCCTCGGACGCATTTTCAGTTGTTGACTCGCGATCACCATGACGGTTAGTTCACCATGATCACACTCTAAATGTTGTATAGTTAAGATTCTCTATATTATGTTGAAAATGTTCTAAATTATGGTGGTACAGCTGACTTTACAACCTAAGATTGAGAATTCACTGTATCCTATAGATATTTTGACGACTTTTGCTTGTATTATGGAGAAAATCTCCACCATAATGATGGTGGAGCCTTTCACATTACAGTGCAGGATGGTTTGTGATTCATGGCGTGAAATAAAGATCATGATGGGTGATCATCTGACAGAGCAACAGCAACGTAACTTGAAAGGGAATGCCACGGTAGATACGCTGTTATCTACGAATGCCTCGCTGTGTTGCGTGAGAAAGATCGTAAATGCTGTTTTCCACCTCGCGAGTACGGTCCTTAGTAGTTTTCAAACCAGTAGAGGTGCCTTTCGCTTAAGACTCGCTTAAATGTTTAAAAAGTTTGTAGATCGTAATTGCATGAGCGCGTTATTTGTTTTGTAGTGCAAATAAGATAAAGATAACTTATAGTTTAACAACACAAACATTTCCGGAGGCAGTACGATCCTTCTCGCGCAGTACAAAAAATTATGATATCTTTTTGACGCGGCACAAGTATATTTCGGCTTGAGTTCTCTCAAGATTTCGGCCTTACACTTTAAAATACTACAGAACTTTATTTTCGCAATACGAACAAAAAGCTTAGTACTATAACAAGGCAGCGAAGGCAGTGGTGAAGAGATCGCAGTAACTTACGACCTAAAGTTTCTTCATACTACACTAAAAAAGATGCAGTGTGAAGATTGTCCATATTATGGTGAAAATTGTCTTGTTATGGTGGTACATACTACTTTATACCACCACTGTACCTGTCAAGTTTACGCTCGTTTTCGGCCGCCAATCACGTAAACAATCGGCCTAGGGAGGTGCGAATAGTTCGGTATCGAATCGAATCACCCCTGATTCGATTCGGGGACGGATCTATTTGCTTCGACCCCGAATATTCGAAATTTTCGAATCGGCAGTGGTTCGTCTTCGAATCGGTTGCACGGGAACGGTTGAATTTCACGTGCACAGCGTTGTTTTTATGTCAAAGCAAGATCAGATATTTGATTTCTTCTTTTTGTATTCCTGCCCTATGCCCTTCCTTTATTACAGAAAATGTGTTTAAAAACGCACTATATTTTTTTTAGTTTCAGTTCGAATTCGATTTGATTCTGAATCTTTAAAAATTCGAGTCGATTCGACAACTTCTTCCAGATTCGATTCGGGTTCGAAACTTTTTTTGAGATTCGATTCGAATGAAAATCCTTGATTCGTACATCCCTAGATCGGCCGTAAGGTTTTTCTGTAATAAAAGGTTCATGAAATAAGACCTTGTTCACCGTCCTATTTACGTTAGTGTGCATAGGTCAACCTAAACTCACGCGGAAATGTAATCCAAAGCAAACGACGAAGAGGAGCACGGTCTTTCTGTTCTTCATTTTTCTCTTTAATGCGGTCCAATTTTTGTACATACAAAAATTGGTCCGTGATAAAGAGAAAAATCTGGACCCTAGTGATGAAAAACTCATAGCGCGCTAAGAATCTCTCCTCACTGAGAATGAAAGAGTCACCACCATCGCCTTTTCATTGGGTGACGCACGCATCGTCGCTCAAATTTGGGTAACGAGTCAGCGGTGACTAAATTTTGGACAGTCATAAAATCGCCGCCCAAATTTGGGTAACGTCGTCGGCTACGCCGTGAGGTCCCCGATGACGTTCTTCCGGGACCACCACGATGACCACCATGTGGCTTTGAGGCCTCCGGTCATCGTGGTGGCCCCGGAAGGACGTCGTCGGGGACCTCTCGGCGTAGCCGCGACGACGCCGCGACCTAACGCCTGTTACCAAATTTCGGGTAATGAACTTTTCGCTACCCAAAATTCGGCAACGAAGTTGCATCACCCATTTAAAGGGTGACGGTGGTGACCCGTTCATTCTCAGGGCTTCTTTCCATCCTGTTGGATTTTCCGACTCGGCCCGAAAACGTAATAGGCCTCCTCCGTAAAATAAGGCGTCTTCCGTAAAATAAGCCGACGGTTAATGCTTCCGTAAGAACACGCGTGATGGAAACCTTTGCGTTACGGAAAATCGTGACGTTGTTGCCGGCCGAAAAAGAGCCCGGCTTCGCAGATAATGATTTTGATGAATTTTGTTGGTATTATAGTAAAGTAGCCAATCGATACAGATTCCGGAAAGTCGACGCCGATAAAACTGCGAGGAACTCATGAACTAAAGTGCGTGTTTCCGGATGAAGACCTGCTAGTGCGTTCTGCGAACGGATCCTCGCTATCAGTTGCCAACCACGGACACAGCGAAGCGAAATGCGTTTTGCTCCTTATCTCAACTTGGTTCTAGGTAGATCAACACGTTACTGCCCCAACAGATAAACTCTTCCGTGGGAATCAGTCCGACAATACCAGCAACCGCCAATGAAGCAGAATTGTCAAAGAAACGAGAAAGTTCTTTGGAACTCACCAAACATTTTTGGCCCGTCCCGTTTATTTTTTGTAAAAAAATGACGGAGGGACGGGCATATAGTATGATGCATGCTGTGCGTCCGTTCGTTCGTCCGTTCGTTCGTTCGTTCGTTCGTCCGAGGACTTCCCGCGGTCCGATCTTGACCAAATTTGGTATGCAGCCTCCTTGGGTGACCCTAAGAACCGCCCGGTGGCAGCAAATCCGATCCGAGCCCCGGGGGCGCTGCTGCAGGTGCATCATGGTCTACATGGGGTCGAGGAGGATCTCGGCAACGGATGCAGCTAGCAGGGCATGTAGGGGTATTTTTGGAATCGGTGCGACGAGAAAAAACTAATGGTGCCACTTTCGAACGAATCGGAGAAGTTCGGACCCGGGTTCAAATCCCAGTGGGGTATTTTCGGAACATTCTTTTTATTCGAGTTTTTGCATTGTTTCTGATGTTTTTGAGGGTGCTGATGACGAAAACGACATTTATTTTGACCCTAGACCCTGGTTTAAATTCGTCAGGGTTAAACAAAGGCGAAATTCACACATTTGTTAATGTACGGGACGGGCCAAAGTTGCCGATGTATATCGCTACTTTTCCTGTTATTTTTACCCGTTACCGAACGATTTTGTGTCCACGCCGGCAGCGTTTTTATACATTACCAAATGGCGACAACTTCAAACACGAACCAAAGAAAAATTTGTCCACAGTTTGCTTTTTTAAGCATTGTTTGTATCTAAACTAAGCGCAAAATTGATCACAAATGTGGACAAATATATCCGTAACAAAGTTCTCAAGAAAGTCCCCAACGAATGGGGTCGCAGGGGGGCGCGAAAAAATTTGAAAGCCATTTTGGGGCCGCGGGCTGCAAAAGGTTGGGAACCGCTGACCTATGGTCCTCAAAATTATCTTGAAAATTATCTTTTAAAAAATTATCCCAAAGTATTCCTCTGCGAGGTAGAATGTGGTTAAATTCAGTTCCGGATAAGTCATACTAAAAAATATTTCACGCTCCATGTCATGGGACCTTTTCTGCTCCATGAAATATGCAGTTTTAAGTACATCCGACAGCGACAATTTTGTGTCAGCGCCAGGCAATTTAAGTCAAATAAACGTACAAGTAGCAAAAGGCGTCGGACAAAATGTGTCGCAAGGTAAAAACTAAATTGTATCATGCTTAAAAATTGCACCACTCCAAGGAGAATCAAGGCCCATGAAATTGGAACCACTCTTCTTCAGTTTTCAAAAGAACTTGTAACAATCCGTATCTCGTCGAATGTTAATCCTCGTTCAAACGAATGCGGTACACTACACGAGGAAAAAAAACTTCCCAATCGGTGGCGAATGCTGAGGAAAGCACAAGTGTCATTATCTTCTCTTATCTCTATGGGAGGGGAGAGGAAGCAGTGTGGCGGACAGTCGGGACTCGTTTATAGCAGCTGGTCCGCTGGGGGAGAGGTCAGTGTGGTTCGACTCCAAGACTCAGGGCGACTTCCGAATCCAGCGGTGTACTGCCCCGAGATGGTGGAGACGACGAGCGTGTTGGCGGCCCTGGCGGCGGTCCTGGTGGCGGCCTACTTCTGGTCGCGGTACCGCCACGGCTACTGGCGCAAGCGCGGCGTGCCCACGCCCAGCCCTCTGCCCATCTTCGGCAACATGCTGCCGGTCCTGCGGGGGAAGAAGCACTTCATGCAGGCCTTCCACGACATGTCGCTGCCGCACCGCGACACCGGCTACTGCGGCATGTACGTGTGGGGCATGCCCATGCTGATGGTGTTCGAGCCCGAGATGGTGAAGCAGGTCGTCTGCAAGGACTTCTCCAGCTTCCACGACCGCGGCATACCGTCGTCCGAGAGCGACCCGCTGAGCCAGCACCTGTTCAACCTGACGGGCACCAAGTGGCGCAACCTGCGCAACCGCCTGACGCCCACCTTCACGTCCGGCAAGCTCAAGCTGATGCTGCCGCTGATGCGGGACATCAGCGACCAGCTGAGCACCGCGGTGGCGGCCGAGGCCAAGGCGGCCGGCGGCGAGGTGGACGTCCAGGCGCTGCTGCCTCGCTTCGCCACCGACGTCATCGGCTCCGTGGCCTTCGGCATCAACTGCAACAGCCTGGCCAACGAGAACGCCGAGTTCCTCACCATGTCTCGCGGCATTCTGCGGCAGTCGCTCCTGCAGACTATCCGTGGCGTGCTGGAGGCCATCTACCCTGGGCTGAGCCAACTTCTGCCCTTCAAATGGACGTTCAACAAAGTGCACCACTTCTTCACGAACCTGATGCGGGAGACGGTGGGGCACCGCGAGACCAACAAGGTGGTCCGCAACGACTTCGTGCACCTCTTGATGCAGGTCCGTGACCAGGACCTGGGCCACGCCGACCCGGAGAATCAGCTGGAGATGACGCCGGGGCTCATGGCCGCCCAAGCTTTCCTGTTCTTCGTGGCCGGGCAGGACAACATAGCCAACTTGGTGGCCTTCTGCCTCCACCAGATGGTGCTGGACCAGGACCTGCAGCAGCGCGCGGCCGACGAGGTTCGCAACGTCATCCGGAAGCACGACGGCCAGCTCACCTACGAGGCCCTCAAGGACATGAGCCTGCTGGACCGAGTGCTCATGGAGGGTCTGCGGCTGTGGTCGCCCGTCGGCACCATCTTCCGAAAGTGCAACCAGACGACCAAGGTGGGGGACTTGGTGGTGGAGAAGGACATGCCGGTCATGATCATTGCGGACAACATGCACCGGAACCCCGCCCTCTTCCCCGACCCCGAGCGCTTCGACCCGGAGCGGCACACGGCCGAGGCCAAGGAGCAGCGGCACCCCTACGCCTTGCTGCCCTTCGGCGAGGGCCCCCGCGTCTGCATCGCCGAGCGCTTCTCCATGCTCGAGATGAAGCTGGCCCTCGCCGTCATGCTGCGCGACTTCAGCTTCTCGCGCGGACCCAAGTTCGAGGTGGAGCCCGCCAGGGACCCCAAGTCCTTCTTCCCGCAAGCTCTCCACGGCTTCCCCATGAGGGTCCAAGTCAGGGGGTGAGAAGGACGACCCTTGCCTGATGTGCATATTGTTTTCAAGCGATCCTGTGATTCATACGTGCAAGCCTCAACGTGTGGTTCTAGCAATGTTGTTCTGTTTTTAAATCAAACTGGAAAGTTTAATAAACTGAATTTTGACGATCCAACTCGTCCCTTTGAAAAGCATTTTGGGCCAGAAGTGGTGTGCAGGAAATGGCTATGAGATGGGTGGCGATTTGTACTTATGACCAAGAATCTCTGCAGTTTAACCGTTATCTACGGAAATGTTTGGACAGGGAGGGTGGAACCTTCCAGACGGCTGATTTTTCAGTGTATTTGATTGAATTGTTAACATAAATTACCAATAAATCGATTACACGATAATTTCAAATTGTACATTATCCTATTCTGGAAACCACTGCCACCTAAAACAAGGAATTGAATAAAATGACTGTACGAAGATTCCGGAGGAGTCTGACAGTCTCTCACACGTCTTGATTGATGACATGCTGCCATGACGACCATTGCGTTCTACCCGCTACCTTCCGGTGTGCTGGTATCGAGCGAATACAATATTTATACAAGCATTACGGCAAAAGGGCCACATATCCAGCCACTCGTCCCTGCGCAGGGCCGACCAAAGCTGCAAAGATGTTCTTTGCTGGGGATAGGCAGTCGTAATCGTGGGTAGGTCGCGGCACCTCACCTGGGCTCTGAAACTTCCTGTCAAATAAACATGATATTAACTGTACTTTGAGGCTAGTATTCAAGCACTATAGTAGAGGCTAGTAATCTCTGGCACTGCTGCCCCAGAGCCGTAAATCATACCATGGAAGTTTGCCTTTAAGTGTTGTTGGTCGTTCTGACGAATTCATCCCACGAACCATCTAGTCTTAGCCTAAGCTCTGGGCAATTTGACGTGAAGGGAGAGACTAAGCGCAAGTTTTGATTGATGTCTATGGTTTTTCAAAACAAATCAATGCGGGGACACACCAAACCACCCCGAAAACTTGTCATTGCCATGTGCTTTCACATAGGCCTGTAGGCTAGGCGTTCATGTGTTTCATTATGACCAAAAGGACTCGGGTCATGAAGTCAAACGGGCTGAAAGATACACTGCGTAGCAGATGTCTGAGAGACCTCGTGGTAGTGCTTCTCTTGTTGCTGGCGTTACAAGAACCATGGCCCCTGGTGAGTACGCCACGAAGATTGTTCCAGAGGCCCTTAAGGTATCCCGAGGAAAACCGTTTACGGTAGTTTTATGGGTAACTCCCCCCACCCCCTCAAAATTATTATTTTACTAGATGCATCCCATGTGCTTTATAATGTCGACCTCTTCGTTACATCTTCATTAAATGCATTGCCACTGGGCGACGTATCAGCTTCATTTTTAGAATCGTGGAAACGCGGCATGACACTGTGGCAAAAAGCTACGGAAAATTCTGTAAACAGCTTGTGGTAATTCTCCGTAGCCCCCTTGTCAGTATTCTCCGTAGGCTCTTACAGTATTTTCCGTAGGACCGCAAAGTATTCTCCGTAGGACCTTACAGTGATCTCCGTAGGACTATACAAACTTCCAGGTCCTACGGAGAATACTGTGCAGTCCTACGGAGAATACTGTGCGGCCCTACGGAGAATACTGTAAGAGCCTACGGAGAATATTGATAAGAGGCCTACGGAGAATCCTGGCAAAAAAATTAACAGAATTTTCCGTACCTTTTTGCCACAGTGGACCAAGCGCACTTGACTGAGTATAGGCCATTACCACAAAAAGATGAAGGAATTAAAACAGGGAAATGACACAGTCCATGAACGTGTGGGAAAGAGGCTATCGTGCGGGAGGAGAAAATATTCTACCTTCATAATTCTCTAAGAAACTATAGTTCAACGAACTAGAAGAAAACATAGAACGCTCGGTTTTTTTTCAAGCTGATTCTTAGGAGTTTTCGTTCCAGACGCGTGGTCGACTGCAAACCCCAAGGGCCTTCCTTTGCCCTGCCAACGACTTCCTTTCGAACTTCACGACGCTCTTTCTGCGAGACAGATCAGGTAATGCCTGTGGCCCCGTGGCCAGCAGACTTGCCTAATGGCATAAAAGAAGAATCCCTCACCATGGCCCCGGTGTGACCATGGCTTTTAAGTTCAAATATTGAGCTTCTCGCAAACCAAGCTTCGAACTATTTCTGCGTTAAAATAAAATTGTGTCTTTAACACAAAATCAACACAACAGGACGCAATCTTGTAGTGCTGCCGATAGAAAATAATTATCACAACAAGACAACAGGACGCAATATTGAAATGCTGCCGATGGAAAATATGAAAATCTTTTCTTAGTCAGAGTCTGGCTAGAATAGGATTAACGTACGCGAAACCGTGCAAAGCGCTTCTTTACCTCGCACACTCTTGTGGACTTCTTCATGCAGGACGCATGCGCAGATACTAGGACATTGTGTACATTTTATGCATCTTCATGCAGTTGAGATCTGCCATCTGTGCATCCATAATTATGCATAAGTAAAGTCCTCAAGGGCTTCATGTAGGTACTCAATTACCTCAGAAAGATCCCGCAGCCGCACCTGATTGACTGAATTGTCTTTGCAGATGCTGCCAGTACCCTTGTGGTGACTTTACCGCGACACACCGGTAGGAAACTGATTGTTAGTTAATCTGTGTACGCACCCCGTTTATTATTTTCATCCAAGTGATCGTCTAAGCAGGTGATCCCTGCCCCTCCCTCTTGCTGCGGCGCCTCGCCGGCGAGCCTCTGCTGTTGGTGGTTGGCGCGCAGCACGCAGCGCGGCCCGGCGGACTGCATCAGGCGGCCTCAGGCTACTTGCTGATGGGGACCGTGGACGAGGTGATCAGACCGCGTGGTAGAGCAAAGATTACGTTGGGTGTCGGGAAGAGAAATGAGTCAAAAAAACATTGACTCACTGGCCAAAGAGAATGGCACTTTTGTTAAAAACGAATCCTGCACTATCACTGTGAAAATTTTGGTTGTCACTTGATGACAATTTCAAGGCTAATTTTCCTGACAAGAATGTCATCAAACCTATTGATGGGCTTGTTGTTACGCCCACGCAATAAGTGTTGGAGGTTTGATGAAAATTTCATCCAGGTGTGATGAGAATGTCAACAGGTCATACAAGATTTTGTCTTAATGCGACAACAAAATTTGCCAGAAATGTGTTTTAAGGATCACTAATTTTAGACTAAGTGTGGTAAGCCCGTAATACATTGGACTGTAAAACTTTCAAAAGAACAACACGTTTTTGCACTTCGCAGGGATTCTCCCCTAAATTGGGCTTGTTGATTTGCACTGTTATGTACAAAATTATGAAGATCTTTGACTGAATGTGTGTTCCATTCATCTCGTGTAATATTCTAAAGTTATAAAGTAGTGTCATATGAACATTAAACTATATTTGGGTTTATAAAAAATACTTTATTTGTATTAAAAATACTTTCTTTGTAATCAAGAGGCTTTCTACAACAGATCTCTTCGTGTCATTGTTGCATATTTGCTTCAGAATTTTCCTGTTCAATCTGTAACTCAGCAGCAAGGGCATGAACAAAACGGTTTTATGGTCATTCCTAGGTTGAGGCGGCACAGTTTTGGTGTACTGTTATTTCTAACATGTGTAATCTGCTAAGTTCGAAACTCCTTGGTCGACATAGTTCGGAAAGTTGAAAGGACTTCACGTACATTTCATCCTAATCCAAGTGAAAAGGTGTTTCATTTCTTCGTCAGGTTCGACTAGCTGTCCGTGTCTTGAGGCGTCGAGAGGACTGGACGCCACTCACCCGTCTGCTGGTGCACGTCCCTTACCACGCAGGTAAGGAATCCACTTTGATAGTTCGTTTACATCCGGCTTTATTGAACTATGGAGTACAATCAACATAGAATCCCCCTGAAGCAAGAAGCGAAAGTAATAAGGACGCAAACGAGTCCTGAAATCGGATCTGCGCCAATGTATTGTTTTGCACTCTGACAGCGTCGGTTCATCGGAGAGACTTTGCCCCGGGTGTCGTGCTGCGCCTCTTCTGGACCGAAAAGTCGGCCTTCAACGTCGCTGTGTCAACGTTACATCCTGGCGGCAACTTCGTATTCGTCTATACACTCTACCCCTACGCTGAAAGGTGACTTTGCACACTTTCGATAATGATTCAGAGTCGGAATATCCCAAGGGTGAGCCTTCTAAATAAAAAAAAAAAACAATCCTGTTCCAACTAGTCTGAATTTATACATTCTTCCACTCCGCAACCACTCGCGAAACGCTGAAGTGAAATCTAAAGACCATATTGTATGTGAAAAAAAAAAAAACCAGTAAAGACAAGGTGTTGATTACTTTTTATGAACCCTAATCTGGTTGGGCTTGGTCAATCCGAGAAAATGGGAAAAATTTTGGGCCAATCTTAAAAATATATTCTTCTCTAGGCAATTTTATTTGGAAGAACAATAGACTATTTGGCAGTTCTAGCATTGCTTCGCATTGTTATTTGCTACATTTAGTATGTGAAACGTTGGAAATGTTCACACTGGTATCCTGTTGTGCAACGAATCCACGTGTGTTTGACAGGGGAGACCGAACAGTACGGTGTGGACAGGGATCTGGCCACACAGCCTTTGTGGGCCTGGTGCCTGTGCGGCCACGCCTGGACACAACAGCACTGGTCGCACTGGACCCGTTCCCGATCAAGGTGAGAGCGCCTTTGGGTGTTTCATCTCACTCCGCTGTCGCGTAACACATGTAGAGGGGTACACTCCCAATTTCCTACTGAGAAATGCCTTGGAGTCATAATACTAAGCTAATTCTTAGTACTTTAGGACACAAATCTGTCATAAAACATAGAAATTTGTTCGTCATACGGAGAAAGTGGTCAGATGTTACTGAGAACTCTTCACCATAGGTTACTACCTTCGCTGCTAATAATACTAAGCTTTTTGTCCATGTTACGAAGAAAAAGCTTAGTAGGATAGTGAGAGTGTATCTTTCACCAGTGAAGCGGCGCTCCTCTCGTCCACAGTTCTGGGTCCACTCAGTCGAGTTGCTCCACGGTTATTAAAATACCCATTTTTGGCCCGCCCTTCTATTCAAAAAATAGGGGGAGGGCCTATGCATTTGCCTTTGTGTCTGTGTGTTGTTGTTGTTGTTGTTGTTGTTGTTGTTGTTGGCGTCTGTGTACAAGGAAGGAGTTGAGCTAGAGTAACCAGATTTGGAGGGTACTTCAGGAGTACCGTCCAAACAAATAATCCGGTGGTGCAAATCCCGTCCGGGTCGCACAAGGGCTGCTGCAGGTGCATCATGGTTTACATGAGCGGGAGGGGGATTTCCGCCATTATTGGTGCTAGCAGGGCACATAGGGGTATTTTTGGAATCGGGGCGACGAGACAAGATGAATGGACCTGGTCCCGACCCCATCGGTCGCTTTTACAAGTTGGCCAGATCAGGATCTTCAAAAAAAGGGGTCGACCGACTAAAAAAAATTATTGCAGATTTCGATTGGTCTCAGCAAGACCTTATAAACGAGGGGTCGGAAAGGGGGTCCAGGAGCCCGACTTCGTCTATTAGTCACATCAGGATCTTGAAAAAAGGGGGTCGACCGACTGAAAATTTTTACTTAAGTTTTAGATAGGTCTTGGCAAGACCTCTTCAACGAGGGGTCGGAAGGGGGGTCCAGGAGCCCGCCTTCATGAGTTATGGGAAAAAGTGCGACGGACTCGTTTTGCGCTCCTGCTGTGCCTCTATTGCAAGGAGTTGCAGTAGCATGGCAAATATGGGTATTTTCGGAATGAGGGCGAAGAGACAAATGAAACAGGCATATTCTAAGGACGGTTGGAGTAAAAAGTGTAAGGACTATTGCATATTGTGAATAGAAGGGCGGGCCTAAGTCACGATGGTACATCGATAACTTTGCTTTACCCGCTCACGGGGTGTGTGATGCGAGCGGGCCGAAGGCCCGGGCCTTCGACTGGCCAAGTTAGGTCTGATGCGAGGGCCGAAGGCCCGAGAAAAGGCCGCCGGCAGGCCAAGCTGGGCCGGCCCCCTGTCGAACCGAGTTGCTGGCGCAGCGAAGCGGAGCTGGCAACTCGGTTCGACGGAAGGGCGGGCCCTAGCTTGTTGCTACCAACAAAATCTTTTTTATACTCAGTACACTCCTCGAAACGCGTGCTTACAACCATGTGTGAACGCATTTTGTGTGTACACTACAAGATCAAATGTGTGCTTAGTACACAGCTGTGGGAGCGTACTTGCAAGCACACATCTATAGGTGTATGCTTGGCAAAGTACACATCTATAGGTGCATGCTTGGACAAGCACACATCTATAGATGTATGCTTGGTCAAGCACACAGCTGTAGGAGTGTGCCTTTAAATGGGTGGGATCAAAGTGTGCTTGGCCAAGCATACACCTATAGATGTGTACTTGCCGCCAAGCATACACCTATAGATGTGTGCTTGTCCAAGCATACAGCTATAGATGTGTGCTTGCAAGTACGCTCCCATAGCTGTGTACTAAGCACACATTTGATCTTGTAGTGTAGTGCTGTCAATTAAGCTATGTTGAAATTTTGAAGTTTGACGCAGTATATTTCGAGCGTACTTAACCATCGTACGCTCTCAGTCTCATATGGACTTTTTTCTCTCTCGCTTAAAAAGTTACCGTGAACCGGGGTAACTTTAGATAATATTCAGCTTGTTGGCAGCTCCAAAAAGGTAGAAAAGCAGAAGTGTCTCTAGTTGCCCTTGCTGTCTCGAGTTACCCCGGTTTACGGTATTTGAACAGACGTATATTGTACCATTTTCTCTTAAGCCATGCACAATTTTGATCGTTTTTAAGATAAAATTGTCAATATATCTTGTAGAAATAAAAAAAGTACATGGCAATTGACGAAAAGTCAGGTATACAGGGTCAAATACCCCAAAAAATGAACAAGAAACGTGCAAAGCTAAAGAGAAAATATTACATATTACGTTTGCACAAAAAACTTTTCTGGAAGATTTAAAAAGTCGATACGAGTCTGAGAGTGTACCTTCGTTAAATACCTCTAGGTACCGAGAAATTTGCGGGGCTGCACTATACGGGCGAGCTTGTCCTTGGGCGAGAGCGATACCTGTGTGCGTCGCTCCTTCTTTATTCAGAATGGTACGTATTGAATGTCGAGGAAAGGGCGCCCAAGGTAAAAGGGCAGAAGCGCCATTCTTTGCCATCCATTTTCATGACTGGGAGCAGTATGTCGTCAACAACGTCTATAGAGGAATTATGTTCCCCAAAAGATCTTATCTTGCAGTTTACGACTAAAAGACTGCTCCTTGTCGTTTGAGCGTAAAGAATCCTTTCTCGAATACACGTCAGCTTCCCTAAGTTTTATCATTTGGGACCGCTAGGCGAAAGAGGGAATCTTAAAGTAATATCACTACGGCATTTCGAACCTTCCACTGGTTCCAACTGAGTCTCATCAACGTCTTATTGTTCTGGCCCGAAGCACCAAATTCTAATAAGGGTGTACTTTGTGCCTTTAAAAAAAATAGATTTATAAATCTTTTTTTTTTTTTTTGCTTATTCTTCTTTTCCATTGCGGCGTTGCGATCTTAGTGCACAACTGGGCGCATGACACGTACATCCTGAAGAGCGTGTTCGAGGCAGCAGCATGGCAGTGGAACTTTACTCCAGACATTGACATGACAGCAGCGATACACACGGTAAGTTCTTATTCGCAGCTTTAAATACCACGAACAAAATCCGTCTGGAATTTCATTAATTCCGTTTGTCGGCTTTCAATTTCCATTATGGGTTAATACACTCGTAACTGTAGCCCTCACTGAAAATGAAAGAGCAATAATCAAGACTAAAATTTTTTGTGGAACATTCTTTATTACTCGAATTTGGTTTAGAATCATTTCTAACTAGGGTGAGGAAGGTAGGTTTTGTCGCCCAAATTTGGGTGATAATACCATGTCACCAAACATGATACACCATTAATTGCTCGAATTCGGGTGATAATACTATGTTGCCAAACGTACATTTATTGCCCAAGTTTGGGTGAGGAAACAAACCTATGCATCACCCAAACTTGGGTGATATAGTTCGCCCTAGATTGGGTATTCAACAAGACTCTTTCATTCTCAGTGCTGCCGTGTTTGCGAAGGTGCGGCAGGCCAACGGCTCTTTCACGGGCAGGCTGGGACTGCTTGAGAGGGGCGAGTGCGACGCGGCGCTGGCGAGCTTCAACCTGAACCCGGAGCGGGTCGTGGAGCTGCAAGCCAGCGCCGTGCTGCACCAGGACTCGTTCAAAGTGCACGTTCGGTGCGGCGTCACCAGGGCGGGCAGGTAGGAATAGTTCGAGCCTGGTCGCTGTCAGTAATTTAGTAAAGAGTACTCTTCTCAATTGATAACTTGAAAATCGCGTATCTCGTCACCTCTTTTGTGGAAGTTCTTTTCAACTGCGAAGCTGCTCGCTCACACGTCCAGTCTGCAGATAAAATGGAGGTTCAACCTTCAACCAAAAATCGTGCGTAGTCGTAAATATGAATAAACAAAACTAGCAAGACAAGTAACATCAACCCGTGTTGTGTATGCAAAGCTGCTTCGACTGGATCTGGAAGATTGGTCGCCTAAATTTCATACATTGAAATCTCAAATATCATGCTTTTATTAAATTTTGACAGTTTTTGACAATACTTTGCAAGCAAGATTTTCGGTAGAACCTTCCTTCCCTTAACCACCTTAAAAAAATTAGATAAAAATCGGACCTGCTGAAATTTAATGGGCAAATTCATTAAAAACCCTCATGACTTACTTCGGCAGTGGCTCCTTCTCATCGATACTTCTGATCGCATCCGCCTTGTCGATGCTGTTGGGTGGACTGCTCCTTGTCTCCACCGTGCAGATTTGTATCAGTATGAAAGTTCCTTGCCAACTTTTTTGTCGAATTAGCCTTTGGAATGAAAAAAAATGATGTAGATTCTTTTATTTTCTTTTAGCGAAGAGGGACAAACGTCCTCCTGAATTTTGGTCGCTGCTGCTCGACAACTGGTCAACCCTAACAGAAGTAAGCCATTTCGCAGGCATTCACACACACACACACACACACCACTTTGCATTATAATGACATGGCCAGAACGTTGGGCTCACAACCGCTAAGTAACAGCGCTCAAAACCACTAAAGTGCACACAAAACCTCTAAAGTAACAGCGCGCAAAAGTTGCGTCTCAGCTTTATAAAACGTAATGCAATATTTTGTAAATTTTAAAATGGAGGCTTGGTACTAGAGCATCGTGAAATTAAACATTTTAACCTTTATACTACAATTTCTCAAAGACTTGTCAATGGGAGCAGTACAAGCGCGGTTCCAAATAACACGATTATTTCAATTTCTTTGTTTTCCTTATCTTTCCCCTCGAAATTCGTCTTCTGTAGTTACGGGCCTTGGGGCCTTCTGTCGCCACCTCATCTCCAGTCCTCGCATCACGTTTTCAGTTGCCCTGCCCCTTCACACGTCCTTGGACTTCCTGAACTGAACAATTGTTGTATTCTTTTTGGACTCTCGCAAACATATTGAACGGGTCATACTCAAATACACTACAAACCTAACTGTCTACTAAGTACACACTCACAAATGCATGCTTGCAAGTACACACTTACAAACGCATGCTTGACGCATGGAGTTATACGGCGTCAAGCATGCGTTTGTAAGTGTCTACTTGCAAGCATGCATTTGTAAGTGTGTACTTGGCCAAGCATGCGTTTGTAAGTGTGTACTTGCAAGCACGCATTTGTAAGTGTGTACTTAGTAGACAGTTAGGTTTGTAGTGTATGCTACAACACCAAGGATACTACTCAGGCCAGGCACAGTGACTCTGTCACGCGTTGATGCAGGTGTCGCTACCGAAAGGTCCGTCACACTCCGCACTTCGCGCGGTGCTTGGCTCCTGGCTCCTTTTCGTCCTGAACTTCAACGTGGTCGTCAAGTCGCTGCTGACAGCGGAGACTACCAAGGCGACCACTGCCTCTCGCATAACCTCGGTGAGGAACTGCCGCACAGGCTTGCGGGATCTCAAAGCAACCATTACCGATTCCCATTACAATTGGCCAAATAGTTGTTTTGACTCTTTGCGAAAAGAACTCCTTATTGTACTATCAGGTAAAGGTAACTGTTACGTAAAATCATGCCGACACAGATAAACCTAAAGCGTCGTTCTACGCTCCATTCAAGCGTACAACTACGTTTTTCAAGACTTTGCGCCCTTCTTGAAGCGTACAACCACGCTTACACACTAAATTCTTATGGACTTTTTAAATGCATAAGAACGCATTTTTTATGCATAGTTATGCATGCGCAGAAACGTCCATAAGGTATGTATAAAATTATGCATCACTGAGTACATTTTATGCAGGAAGATGCATAAAATGCACACAGTGGGACGTATCTGTGCATGCATAACTATGCATAAAAAAAGTCCATAAGAATTTAGTGTGTACGCTTCAAGGCAATCCCCTTAGATAGGAAAAACGGAGCGCATGAGCTCTTGTACGCTTGAAGAAGTGCGTACAGACTGTTCACGAAAGGCGTAATGCTACGCCTTAGTTTTACCAGTGAAACTTTGGCATGCATAGTGTTCTTATAATCTCAGGTGGCGGAACTTCAAGACTCCAAAGTAACCGTCCTCGGCTACAACAGCGCACCGTATGCGGGGGCAGTTGAGGCGATGGGCTTCGGAGGGGCGAAGTCAGTGGCGTGCTTGGACGACGCTGTGGCTACATGTTTGGCGAGGTCTGTAGAGAGCTATCTAACAGATCAGTGCGAAGATCTCGTTAGGGAGAATCGGGCTACCACGGTGGTTCCAGACACGTTTGTTTCAGAAATTTGTCTTCCGAAAATTTTGTACATTTTTTTCCCATTTCGTATTTGGGCTGACCGCCTGAAGTAGTTGAAATTAGAATAGAACTTTGCAGCCAAAAGAAATTGAGCTTTTTGCCAGGTTTGAGTCGGATGAGAGCTTCGCGGTGCTGCGCACAGTCGAGATGCCTTTCACCATGAAGTGCCTGCGTGGCTGCCACTACGTCGTGGACGAGAGCGTGGGGCTCGCGTACTCCGTGTTCTACATGCGTCGCCACGACCCGTTGGGCCAACGCCTCAGCGAGACTGTGCTCCTTCTGCACGCCTCGGGCATCATGGATTACTGGCATCGTCTGCACGAACCGCAACAAGAGCGAGCGGTGAGTACAAAGTGAGCCACACTGTTAAATCTGAAGCGTAGTTGTGTTAAGTTATGCTTCATTCAAGCGAACTACTGTGCTTGAGGACTTCACGCTTGAAGTGAAGCTTAGAAAAGAAGTTCTCCCATGCATTGGATAGGTGGGAGAGGAAGCGACCGGAATACTACGCTTGAGGAAATGAGTAAAAGTACGCTTCAGTTCCGCCAGCGGACGTATCAAAAGCTTAAGTCGTGTGGTAGGAGCGAGTGAGTTACAGGTAAGGTGTGAGTGAAATGGCTGCGTATTAGGCTGATTTGCAGAGTAGAAAACTTTCTAGGTTATGTTTTCTTCCTGACGTGGGTCCAAGGTAGAACTTTACATTTTGACAGCAAGTTATACGATGAATCGTGGGGTTTTGAGAACTCAAAATTATCCCAAGATTTTGCAGATGAAGTAATTGGAAAAGAATCACGGCAGCAATCTGTTGCAGTCTCGCCCTGCCGCAGAGGAGCCGGACGGGGCCGCCCCTTTCAGGCTGGCAGCCGTCGTGTGGACTGCGGGCCTCGCCTGTGCCACGACGGCAGCCATCTCCGAAGCGATCTGGTGGTGCTTGCGCTCGCGCTGTGCCAGGAATTCCAGGAAATTGTAAATTTGCTACTGTCGCTCACCGCCAGAAAGAGGTAGGCTTTGTTTTGTTATTAAGGTCTCGCCCCACCTGTTGGTGTTCTCTGCCAAAACGGTTGGGTGGGAAACTTTTCTCAAATAAATCAGCGCTCGTTGAGACATGGGCTCTTTTCTTACATGAGACACGCCCCGCAGAGCTGAGTGCCATGAGACAGTGGCTCCAGGAGCCAAATCTGTTTGGCTGTAAGGATGTGGTTTACAGAATTGGAATGACCGAATTTATATTATTTCTTGACCGATTTGGAGAAATGTTTCACCTTACCTATGGTGGACATGCTGTTCCCTGTGCTACGTCCGGGTTCCGTTGAGCATTGTATAGGTTTGTAGACCTGATTTGATGGAGTTCAATGAAAGGCATTCGGTTTAATTACGTTTTATGTAACAAAAATAATATTCCGTTTCAACACTCAGACAACTATCACATTAAACCAGCATTGTGCTTATGGAAACGAGCGAATGAGACTAATTTGAAATTCGATTTCCCGCCACAATTGGTCCGTTTTATGGAGGGCACAGACAATATAGTGTTGCGTAACACACTTTTTTCCTTTAACTGTGACAACTCACTCAAAATACAATACTGTCCCTGCCAAAATAATTAATTGAATACACACTGTCATGGGACTTGTTTGTTTTCGTCGCATAGCACACTCTGTGTCCGCCAGGCGGAATAATAAAAGTCTAATAAGAGTACAATTTGCCATTACAAAGTGCATGTCAGTCTTGAATCTCACCCCCTGACTTGGACCCTCATAGGGAAGCCGTGGAGAGCTTGCGGGAAGAAGGACTTGGGGTCCCTGGCGGGCTCCACCTCGAACTTGGGTCCGCGCGAGAAGCTGAAGTCGCGCAGCATGACGGCGAGGGCCAGCTTCATCTCGAGCATGGCGAAGCGCTCGGCGATGCAGACGCGGGGGCCCTCGCCGAAGGGCAGCAAGGCGTAGGGGTGCCGCTGCTCCTTGGCCTCGGCCGTGTGCCGCTCCGGGTCGAAGCGCTCGGGGTCGGGGAAGAGGGCGGGGTTCCGGTGCATGTTGTCCGCAATGATCATGACCGGCATGTCCTTCTCCACCACCAAGTCCCCCACCTTGGTCGTCTGGTTGCACTTTCGGAAGATGGTGCCGACGGGCGACCACAGCCGCAGACCCTCCATGAGCACTCGGTCCAGCAGGCTCATGTCCTTGAGGGCCTCGTAGGTCAGCTGGCCGTCGTGCTTCCGGATGACGTTGCGAACCTCGTCGGCCGCGCGCTGCTGCAGGTCCTGGTCCAGCACCATCTGGTGGAGGCAGAAGGCCACCGAGTTGGCTATGTTGTCCAGCCCGGCGATGAAGAAGATAAACGCTTGGGCGGCCATGAGCCCCGGCGTCATCTCCATGTGGTTCTCCGGGTCGGCGTGGCCCAGGTCCTGGTCGCGCAGCTGCATCATGAGGTGCACGAAGTCGTTGCGGACCACCTTGTTGGTCTCGCGGTGCTCCACCGTCTCCCGCATCAGGTTCATGAAGAAGTGGTGCACTTTGTTGAACGTCAACTTAAAGGGGCAGCAGCTGGCCCAGCTTGACGTGGATGCCCTCGAGGACGAGGCGGACGTTCTGCGCGAACGTTTGCCGGAAAATGCCGCGAGACATGGTGAGGAACTCGGCGTTCTTGTCGGCCAGGCTGTTGCAGTTGATGCCGAAGGCCACGGAGCCGATGACGTCGGTGGCGAAGCGAGGCAGCAGCGCCTGGACGTCCACCTCGCCGCCGGCCGCCTTGGCCTCGGCCGCCACCGCGGTGCTCAGCTGGCCGCTGATGTCCCGCATCAGCGGCAGCATCAGCTTGAGCTTGCCGGACGTGAAGGTGGGCGTCAGGCGGTTGCGCAGGTTGCGCCACTTGGTGCCCGTCAGGTTGAACAGGTGCTGGCTCAGCGGGTCGCTCTCGGACGACGGTATGCCGCGGTCGTGGAAGCTGGAGAAGTCCTTGCAGACGACCTGCTTCACCATCTCGGGCTCGAACACCATCAGCATGGGCGTGCCCCACGAGTACATGCCGCAGTAGCCGGTGTCGCGGTGCGGCAGCGACATGTCGTACATATGCTGCACGAAGTTCTTCTTCGCCGTCAAGATGGGCAGCATGTTGCCGAGGAAGGGCAGAGGGGTGGCTCCGGGCACGCCGCGCTTGCGCCAGTAGCTGTGGCGGTACCGCGACCAAAAGTAGGCCGCCGCCAGGACCGCCGCTAGGGCCGCCAACACGCTCGTCGTCTCGACCATCGCCGCGCAGCACGTCTCGGCACCGAGGACTTCTTGGCACGAGGACCAGCGCCCGACTGCACTTATTTGGCCTGAGCCTACTCGATCGATATAAATGTATCACGTGTTATCTGTCCCTATCCTCCCTCCCACCTGCCCTTGACGAGACTGGCTGAGGCAACAGTTGTCAGTTGTCACGCCACCATCCGTGTTCCCGCCCGAAGTGTTTCCTTCACACTTCAAAATCAAATGTGTGCTTGGCAAGCATATGTGGGAGTGTACTTCGAAGGTCACCTTTAAGTGCAAGACGTACTTAAGTACTTGGACAATGCAATGTTCTGCAGGCGTACTTGGACACTCGCACACTTGAAAAAGAGTGAGTGTGCTTGGACACGCGCACTTTTGTAGGAGTTAGCTCATCAAGTACATCACTCCAAAAGCTAACCATGAGCTGCTCTTTTTTTTCTAATGAGTCGAAGCAAACCAAATTTGCAAAGTACAAGTACTTTTCACAAGTTTGTGAAAAAATAAGATATTCTGAGGCCAGAGGTATTCCATTTATACCCCTTAACTGCAGTTCATTGATTTATCTTTACAATCTCAGCAAGTTACTGACTTTTTGCTCCTTTTGTCAGTACTTCTGCAAGTAATTTGTGCAACCATAATACGTACTTTTCCCTATTCAAAGAACTCTTTTGGAAATATTAAATAATGACAATTTGGTTTTGTACATAATTTTACATAAGAAATTATTCATGCTTACTTAGAAAATACTTAAGTATTATTGTTGCTTGTACAAATGCATAATTAGTGAGAAAAACGTAAGTAACGTGCTGAGAGTGTGGAAGGGACTTATTTTGTCTCCGAGGAATTATGTTGTCAACATAAACATAGCAGTAGCTCTTACGTCTTTCTCAAGGATTGATGGAGTCTGAGTGATACACACTAAATTCTTGTGTACTTTTCTTAAGCATAATTATGCATGCACGGATACTTACGTAAGACTTGTTTATTAAAATGCATCAACATGTACATTTCATGCAGGAAGAAACATTAAATGTTCATAATGATGCACAGTTTTATACCCTCCTGACGTGCGCATGTAAGTATCCGTAGTACCGCAAAAATTCATAATTGTGCATTTACGAAGAAAATGAAGGCGTTGTGGATGCTACGTATTTCGAAAAAATGATTCGTCAGACGAAGCGGATTCTGCTTCCAAAAACGAGGCCTTTCTTCGTAGATGTGACCTTGCCTTTGTCTTTGTTTTCCCCGTAAGAAGCGATGCTTCGGTGACGTTCTCCTGTGCAGTTGAGTTAGTCTGAAAGATTTTCTTCGCTTCGCTGTGTCCAAGTGGCGCTAACCCGGCCGCTGGGACTGATCAGTGCAGTGTCCGTGGAAGTGCTACATCTATTGAGTCTGGGTGTCGGTTCCCTTGAACTCAAGACTGCCCCTTGGCAACGTCCGTTTACTCCAACAATCTGTCCAATTAAGAAAAGACGTTTTACAGTACGATTTTATATGAATTGGTATAGTGGTAGGCAAGGTTTCAACCAAAGAGCTCGAAAACGTTTTGAGAACGACGCTTCAAAAATAAATCGACAATCAGGGCTCATTAATGAGCACACTAACATTTTCATTTGTTTCAGATATTTTATTATCAATTTCGTCTTGACAAATCTGTTAAGCTTCTTAACAGAATTCTATTAATGTGCACAAACAGCGATGAATACTAATAAATGTCAATTGAAGGATGAGAGTGAAGTGAACTTGCGTCTCATTATTACTACTAAATTGCTTACCAACCAGACGTAAGACTCAACAACGACACATGCGTCACAAAATGCGACCCCAAAAATTGTGCCACCTGGTAGCAGTTGCAGCTTCGCGTGCACATATTCCATCATTTTTTGTTTTGCCTTCTATCCACCTGTGACAATCACTCATACGTCAGGCCACTTGAAAGGACTCACCGGGGAAACAAGAGACATCGCCTCAGGCGCGTGCATGTCTCTCACACTGATATCAGTTTCCTAAAGTGATAATGAATCGCTCCGAAATCTTGACGCCAGAGAAAGAGCCTGCACGGCCAAGAGCTGTCCCTAGAACTCTCGCAAGTGCGATTTTTCTTCGTACGAACAAAAAGCGATTCGTTTCTTCATAGAACGAATGAATTTGTCAGTAATGTGATACATTTGTATCTTGGAGTGCAGAGAAACAGCTCAGTATCGACTGCAAAGCATTTCTTAGTAGAAAATTGAGCGTCAAAAACCCAAGCCTTCCGGCAGCACACTAAGCTACTTGAAAGGAATAATTCAGAATTTTGGATCACCCGATGTCAACTCAAATTCGTTTCGTCGTTGGCAACTGCTCTTGAGGTAATACTGCTACAACGTGGCCAGACTTCTCAGCACAGTCAATTCACTGTGAGAAAAAAGTACGGAAAAAGTACGGAACATGTCTGGTCAATAATTTGCCTAGACCGTCCGTACTTGCCAACTACGGAACGTTCCATACTTCTTTTCCGTACCCATTTACATGGGTTCATATGGAGCAAGTACGGAACGTTCCGTACTTTTCTCCGTACCTCCGTACTTTATTTTTCTACACCATTTCCGTACGAAAGTACGGAATTTTTTACAGTGAATACGGCCCATGCGACCTGTACCGTGGCCAGACTAAAGAGTCTGTCCATTTAATGGTGAGGCATTTTTGTCTCACCCAAACTTGGCAAGGCTGTTTAGTTTAGCCACACACTAAATGTTTATGTACCGTGTCTTCGCAGGCTATTGGAGCTTGGTTTTGACCCGCGCAGGTGGCGGGAAGAGCAGGGCGATGAAGCTGGTGACGACGCGGTTGAGCAGCCAGAGGCCGAGGCCAGCGGCCAGCAGGAAGGCGCCCAAGACATCCAGCATGTAGAGCTCGTACCAACGCAGCAGCAGGCCCGGCGAGCGCAGGTTCGGGGCGCCGCCGGTGCGGGCGGCGTACTCCATCCACCACACTGCGCGCTCGAGGGGCGTCTCCTTCTGGTCGCGCAGCGCCTGCCGAACCTTCTTCATGTTGTCGCGGTACCTGCCGAACACGAAGAAGGCCGTGAGCATGGCACAGGGCTCCGGCGGCGCCGAAATACACTGCGAAAACAACGGCACAAATACTCAAGGCATCAACCGGCCTTAGGGTACGATTTACGCCCCAGAGCGGCGTGAATCTGCCAAGGCCTTAGGCAGGGGCGTGAACAAGAGGAAAAAATAACTCTAGCGAAATTTGTACACCGAAATTCATCAAACATTTAAAATTCACGAAAAATCAATAAAATTCATCGATATTCAGCTGAAATTCATCCAAACTTGACTGAAATTCATCCAAATTTGACTGAAATTCATCGAGAAATGACATTCGTTAGATTTGAACACCGAAATTCAGTGATTTTACCTTGGGCGTGAACAAATATGGGACCTCTAGGCAAAATGTTAACACCTTTCAAAAGAAATTGGCAGTCTCTGAAGAAGTTTCATTGAGCGAACACTCTCTTGGCGAGCTAATTTTGAGAGTAAGTATACTTACCTGGGGTTGTTGGCGACGTCCGACACCGTCTCGAAGAAGCTGTCCTCCGTGATGTCCTGGTAGTGCACGCGCCGCCCGATGCCGATCTTCTCGATCTTGTGCGAGTAGCCGATCTGGTCGGCGAAGAAGGGCACGCCCACGATGGGCACGCCGTGGAAGCTCGCCTCCTGGGTGCTCAGCCCGCCGTTGTGCGACACGAAGCACCGGATGTTGGGGTGGCCTGCACAGATAAATTCCTAACTAAGAACTGCACTGCCAAAAAATACCACAACAAAGATACACAAATTACTGGCAAATTTTTTATCAGGAATTTATTGTACTTTCAAAGTACAACAGTTGCTGTACAAAGTACAAGGTAACCGGCATGACGAGTGCTGGGCAGTCCAGGCCTCGTTGCGCTTTGTACAATTCTCGTTGTGCTTTATACAATCCCTTTTGTACTTTTATGGTTCAGTTCTTGTTGTTCTTTTGTTGTACTATTCACACTTTTTCTTGCAGTGTGCTCGTTGTAATACAAAGAAAGCGGAGGCTGCAGCATACGAAGGAAAAAGTTCGTAACCCAATTTGTTTGTAATACAAAGAAAAAATCCTTCGCAGGCTGCGAAGAAGTTCTAAGTAGGCTACAAAGAATTTTTCCTTTGTATTACAAACAAGATCCTTTGTATTACAAACGATTTCCTTCGTAGGCTGCGAAGCCTCCGTTTTCTTTGTATTACGATGAGCAGTTCTTTGTAGGGTTAGTGTGCACTGGTAAAACTGGAGCGTAGTTGTATGCTTCATTCAAGCATACAACTACGCTTGAAGACTTTACGCTTCACGTCAAGCGTAGAGAAGAAATCCTCCCATGCATTTAGATAGGCGGGAGAGGGGCAAAATGGAGAACTACGCTTGAAGCCGAGCGTAGTTCTACTACGCTCGAAGAAAGGCGTAAAAGTACGCTTGAGTTCTACCAGTGTGTGGGGGCACACCTGTCATTTGTATCCGCACACTCTCAGATTCGTACTGAGTTTTTGATTCATGGCGTGTTGACGATTGTGCGCCTGAATAAGCTTATTAACACAGTTTTATTTTTTTTTAAATTAGAACGCATTACAAAACTGTGTACTTAGTACACACTTACAAATGCATGCTTGCAATGCAAGTACATACTTACAAATGCCATTGCTTGGCATGGAGTTTACGGCACCTAGCATGCGTTTGTACGTGTGTCATAGGTGCGTGTACTTGCAAGCATTGGTTTTTTGTAAGTGAGTACGAAGTGGACAGTCAGGTTTGTAGTGCATTAATATCAATTTCGTTCTGACAGATCTGTTAAGCCCCTTAACGAAATTCCACTAATGCCCTGAAACGTCAATGAACATTAATAAATTGTCGATTGGAGGATGAGAGTGTATTCACTTCGCTGCAAGGCAAAAAGGGCACACCTACAACTTCTTGGCATTTTCATCCCGATTACAAACGAAAATCTTACCAATACGCGCAAACATCAATGGCGAACTGGCAAAATGCCTACAGAAGGTTAGCGAGTTGGGGTAAACTAGAAATGGGCTGAAACAAACGAGTGGAGGGGCGGCCTACCTAGGATGTCGTTCTGGGGCAGCCACTTGGCCACCTTGACGTTGGGCGGCAGCTTGTCCAGGATGTCATCCGTCTCGTACTTCCAGAGCACGCGCTGCTTGAGGCGCCCGAACGCACGCAGCATGGCGTCGCGCCGGTCCTTGCGGAGCTTGGAGGACCTGGAGGAGGAAGCAAACACCATATGCATCAGGAAGGCAAATTCAGTTACAAGCTTGAGACTTATTTTTCAGGTATTGCAACAAATCCAAAAGGTCAGGCCTCTCGCCGCGCTTTAGCACAAACCATAGTAAGAACCGTGGTAAAAGAAACTAAGTATTTTGAGCGTACATAAGCTTACAATGAAAATACGCCGAGAAAGAAAAAGTCTTGATCAAAACCCAATTTTGGGTGAGGTATGTTGTATCACCCAAATTTGGGTGAGGATCATATTCTCACCCAAATTTGGGTGATAACGAGTGTATCAGCTACCTTTATGGGTGAGTAGTTCTCTCAACCAATTTTAGGCGATAGAGAACCTGATCCAAAATTTTAGTAGATGGCTATTTCATTTCCGGTGTACTACGTAATTAAGGGGGGACCCTGGTGAAAAAATGACCAAAATTGCCAAAAATAGTATTTTCAAAGTTCATAGTTAAAAATGTGCATAGAAGGTTTCAGATTCAACAGGTTGAACACCATTGAACTATGTGGGTAGTTCCTTCATCGTTTGGAAAGAAATAACATTGAGATCAGTTGTCGTTGGCTTATACGCTCAACTTCACAGCTTTGCTCAGTCGACAAAAAATTTTGTCGTAGAAAGACTTCCTGCGTTCCTGGTTGACACCTACATGAGTCGTCTTGCATGGACTCTATTCATTGATGACTTATCGACAAATTTTAGTGACGGAATCTTGATATCAGCCCTACTTTTTTTAACACGCACCTAAAAGTTTCAAAAAAAGGCAAAAAATTCAATTTTTTTCAATGTTAAAATTTGAAAATTGATATCTCAGGACAGAAAATGAAATTTAAAATTCCATCACTAAAATTTCTTCTATACATCTTAAGGATAACCCAAAAAATTTTTGAAGACTTTCCGTTCCAATGAAAGACGCAGGAAGATTTTTCCCCAACGCTCTAAAAAACACTGAAAAGCCACTTTTCTCAGAGACCGTTCAACATTTTGGGTTGAATTTTGTTTTATGAACTCACCATAATGAACCTAATAATCAAGCAAAGTTTCAACTTTCTGGGATTATTTTAAAGCCTACTTGAAAGTTTCACCAGGGTCCCCCCTTAACGAACTAATTCGTCGTATACAGCAAACTGATAGTTCATGAATTAAGTACGCTCAAAGTACTTGGGAAGGTTTTCGGCGAGCTCTACCCCTAAGAGCGACGTGGCGTACTTGACGTTGGTGCCGAAAGACATGAGGACGAAGCCGTGCGGCGCGTTCCGCTCGTCCACCCAGTCCAGCAGGTCCCTGGGCAAGGGCTGCGGCGGCCTGGCCTGCAGCCCGCCCACCTCCACGACGGCCGGCACCAGGGGCATGCCGCCGTGCAGCGCGGGGCTCGTGTTGACCAGCGACAAGGCCACGTCCTTCTCCAGCTCCTCCAGCGTGGGGGCGCCGGGGAACGTCTGGCGGGCAGTGAGGAGCAGGTAAATCTAGGGCGTAACTTTACGCCCTTCGTGAAGCACACAGTCAGTGCGCCCAAAGCGCACAGCCTGTACGCCTTTACTGTAAAAAAAATTGTAGTCCAGAAACAGGCAAATGAGTGAGAGGGGTGAATCACTCAGCGCTCTGGTGTACACATGAGTTCGGGTACCTTCTATACTCATATATATCATATTTCACATTTTTAAACGTTTTTTTTTGCTTTATTTAGCGGTTAAGACGACACACAACGCCAAATCGTGTAAAAACTGAGCGAATTTTGCTATGTGAGTGCCCTGACTGACTGAGTGAGTACGGGCTAATTTGTACACATGAGTACATGTACTCATGCATTAGTGATTCACCCTACAGAGAAAATTTTGTCGTTCAAAACCATTGACTGTCATCATGAACCAAAGCGAAACAAATGTTGTTGAACCTAGAAAGCGACGTTTTGTCGTAGAGGAACAAAATTCTTGATTTCACTGTTAATGCTGTAGTATGTGTGCGACTAAATAAAAATAAATAAAAATAAATTTTGCAATTGTTACACGGTAAAAACGGTTACCTGGTTCTCCCAGGAAGCCTATGGTAGAGACATAGGTGATTTCCAGGGAGTTCCTGGGAAAACCAGGAACCGTTTTTACCGTGTATCTTTTTCCTTCAAAGGCATAGAGAGATTTTTAGAAATTAGAGGTTGAACCGTGCACGATTAAGATAGCGATCGAAGTACTGAATCAATAACTGTCGGAGACGTTACAATTTTAAATTTTTGAACTTCCAGTACTTAAAGGCGCGGATTCAGGGGCGGGGGAGGTGGACAAGGGTGGGGGGACAGGGGCGTCGCCTACACAACTACGCTGAAGTTCCACCAGTTCGTAATACAGTGCCGGAGAACACTTCGAACACTGTTAAAACACTTCGAATGCATGGGTTGTTGAGCGCGAGCTTCCCTCGAAACGTTTCCCACCTTGGCGAGGTCCCTCTCGATGGCCGGTCGGACGAAGAAGTGGATGTACGCCTTGTAGGCCAGCCACCGGTACAGGTTGTGGGCGCGTTCCGCGAAGGTCATGGGCACGCCGCCGTGCGCGCCCACGCCGCCGTACGGCAGCAGGGACGCCGCGAACGGCGAGCCCATCAGCTGCAGGATGTCCTCCGGCATGTTGAAGGCCGTGAAGGCCACCACCGGCACGCGGCCGATCAGCGTGTTGAGCTGCAGAGCAGAGCAACAAATTTGTACACCAAAATTCATCAAACTTGAAAAATTTACTGAAATTCATTAAAATTTATGAAAATTTGATCAATATTCATCAAAATTTGACTGAAATTCATCGAATTTCGACTGAAATTCTGTAAATTTAGACTAAAATTCTTCGAATTTCGACTGAAGTTTATTGGATTTGTACACTGAAATTCACAGTGATTTCCCCTTGAGGTAGAGCCATGGCAGGGCCGGCACGGAGCGAGGGGGGCGTACACTGTTGTTCAACGAATGACGTCATATTACGCTAACTACAAAACCTAGCTGTCCAATAAATACAAACTAACAAATGCATGCTTAGACCAAGAAGGAAGTAAGGTCAGTCAGTAGCGTTTCAATGTGATTTCAACCCTTGAATGTCGATCCTCGTTCAAAAATATGTGACAAAATTCACATTGACACGAATATCACGTCAATTTTCGTTGAATCACTGAGAATGAAAAAATCATTACCATCACCCTTTCCAATGGGTGATGCAAATTTCTTGCCCAATTAAGGGTGACGAAAAATTCATTTCTCGAAATTTAGAAACAGGCCTCCTCGAGGGGTACCTCACTTCGTCTAGTCAGTGTACACCCCTGACTCCAGTCACTGCCTCGTTTCAGTCTAATCACTGAAAAAGTCGGTCAAACCACGTAAATTTGTCCCAATTTTAGTATTTTTGCAACGCATTTCGTGATATTTTCAATCTAGTCAAAGTGGAAATTGAGTAAAGTCACCAGTCAGTGTACACCTGTTTTCGAAGTGAGGTACCCCTCGGGCCTCCTTTTGGGGCCTTCATTATGACCCCCAGGTGTCGGTTAGGGGTGGCGAAAACACACCTTTTTTCGAAATCACAGAAGTTAGATAGCGCATGTAGTAGCATTTTTTTCTGCTGATTCCGAATATGTACTGGGTTTCAAAAAAGAAGTAAAACTAAGGGCGCTACCAGCCTTTTAAGTTTTTACAAATTCAAATATTTAGCCTTTAATTTCTCTTCTTTTTCAAAACACAGTACATATTCCGAATCGGCAGAGAAAACGTCACAAAGTGCGCCATCTCACTTCTGAGACTTCGAAAGTGTGTTTTTGACCACCCCTTCTGTCCGTGACCCACATTCACTGTGGCAAAAAGGTACGGAAAATCCTGTTAATTTTTTTGCCAGGATTCTCCGTAGCCCTCTTATCAATATTCTCCGTAGGCTCTTACAGTATTCTCCGTAGGGCCGCACATTATTCTCTGTAAATCCGCACAGTCTTCTCCGTAGGACCTCGAAGACTGTATAGTCCTACGGAGATCACTGTGCGGTCCTACGGAGAATACTGTGCGGTCCTACAGAAAATACTGTAAGAGCCTACGGAGAATATTGATAAGGGGCCTACGGAGAATTACCACAAGCTGTTTACAGGATTTTCCGTAGCTTTTTGCCACAGTGTTGAAGCGATGATTTTCTGGCTGCCCCAAATCAAGTCACCCCTCACTTGTCAGCCAAAATCGGGCGTCACCCAGTGAAAGGGCAATGGTAAAGACTCTTTCATTATCAGTGTATATAACAGTGTGCGAGAACCAACGAGCCTACCCCGATGAAGGTCTCCTGCAGGGCGTAGTCGACGACGAACAGGTCGAACTTGGGCTTGTCCTCTCGCAGGTGGCGCGTCAGGTCAGCGAAGGCTTGCGACTCGAGGGCGGCCCGCGTCGACTCGCAGGTGAAGCCGTAGATGAAGGCGATCTCCCCCCACGTGTCCAGCACGTTGGTCACCTCCAGGTCAATGCCCTGCGGCGTCAGGAACAACGTCAGTGGACAACATTCGGACAAAACCTATGGCAAGCGCCAGGAGGCGCCAACTCTCAGAAAACTCTGAATAACAGTGTAGGAACGGAAAAATCAGAGTTTCCCAGGAGCAACTCCAAAAAATTTGATTTAAGTTCATCTGAAACTCAATGTGGGATTCAAAAACTTTTGACGCTGAAATTCAAAGATATTTTCCCTTGACCTTCCGACACTCCAATGTGGGCCAGAAGAGCAATGCACTGAGATTCCAAACGCTATGAATATAGCACGTACGGTGCAATGCATAGAGATATTGCACCGTACGTACAATGCCATAGCCATATTGCACCGTAATTACGTGCAACGCGTCCAGAAAATGCCCTTTGCTAATGCATGGGAATGGGAAGGCATTGCACTCTATGCGGCTATATTCATAGCTTTTGGATTCGCAGCGATGGAGGCGGCACGAATTCTAAACGCGTTTTGATCTCCAAAGTCGACAAACAGGACTCGAACCAAACGTATGACCCCACCAATCAATGCCTCTCCCGAGAGGAATTCATTGGTGGGATCACAGTTCAGCTCGAGTCCCATTTAGCGACTCTGGAGCTCAAAACGCGTCTTCTGGCAAATACACAGCGGCCTCACGTGCTCCTCGCTGTAGGTGGGCGCCGTGATGACGAAGCTGGTCCTGTTGGGGTGCGCGGCGGCGGGCGCCAGGATGACGAGCTCGGTGACGCGGTGGCCCCTGCCCAGCAGGCCCGAGGCCAGCGCGTGCGTCCAGATGGAGTGGCTGGGCGACGACATGGTGCTCACCAGCAGCACGTTGAGGGACGCGGCGGCCGGCACCAGCAGCGCCGCCAGCAGCAGCGAGGCCGCCATCACAATGCCACGAATTTTTATTACCGGTACTGAAAATTTCACATGTGCTCGAAACCTTACCAAGTATTTTTAGCACATGCAAGATACAAACTATTTTTGTTGGATGAAGTTGAATATGATTTGATATAACAGCGAATAAATGTATACGACGAAATAGTGTGTACACACCAAATGACATGCGACTTGTTTCGTGGTACGAATGCACATCGGACAGTGATCCAATTATGTTCGCCCCTGGCAACACATCGAGGGGTCCTATTCAAAAGATCTTATCTGGGCGTTCCCCCCAAGACAATCTTATCTTAAACGCCTGCAAATTTCACTCATTTTGATCAGTCAGAATAAATACGACGGTAAGCGAAACATATTTCTACATGCACTTTTGGTTTCTTTGATCTTCCATCTTTAGATTTTCTTGAAAATACTCACAAATCATATTGATATGTAGCTGTATCAAATGATCAAACTATGTGAAATTCACCCGCGTTTAAGATAAGATTGTCTTGGGGGGAACGCCCAGATAAGATCTTTTGAATAGGACCCCTCGACATTTCGTCCAACGCGTACACCCTCAGCACGTTACTGACTTTTTCCTCATTGATTACGTATTCGTATAAACGGCAATAATACTTAGTATTTTCTAAATTTGACTAATTTCCTTTGTAAAATTATGTACAAAACAAAATTATCAGTACGTTATTTAATATTTCCTAAGTAGTTCTTTAAAAAAGGAAAAGTACGTATTATGATTGCACAAATTACTTGCATAAGTATTGACATGTTTAATTTTTGTACGTACGACAGCCCACACGACTTTGCGTATATACTCGGAATTTGCATAATAATATGCGGGAAAATGCATAACTTAATGCAAATTCGAGCACAATTCCATGCCACAGTACACACCTGTTTGAAATTATGCAACACCACGCACAAAATTTTTCCTTAACATTAAGCGTGTGCTTTGCCCCTCTCTCGAGCCGGCCCTGCATCCGCCACTGGGAGGAGTGGCGTGCCGTGAGAGGCTGCTCGCGTGCGGCGAGGCCGACAGTGCACTGCTCCGTGACGTCATAGTTTGAGGTCACATTTCCTTTAGTCATTCTGGATAACCGCCCGCAAGATAGAGCATTTCGAGGGGTCCCATTCAAATGATCTTGTCTCACCGTTTCCGGATAAAACATCTTATCTGGTCATCTTATCTTAAACGCAAGCTAATTTCGCTTCGTTTGATCATTTGGGTGAGGCAGCTAAAATGGGCCCACACACACAAAATAACTTATGGACGGATTAAAACTCATGCCCATTACCACACCTCCTAAGGAAACCATCGTAGATCGCTGGGTCGCTAAGTAACAACCTTACTTGCCTGGGAGCCAGGGGACCATCCTAACCAGCCGCGGGGCGCTGAGAAATCATCCTTTAGCACAGACCCAATCGTTAATTCACGGCAAAAACTGTTCCTGGCTTTCCCAGCTAGCCTATAGTGAAGATACAGGGAGTTTGCAGAGTTCCTGAGAAAGCCGCGCTGTTAAAAATCCACTGTAATATTACAACACAATATCCTACAGGAATGTTGTTAAGTTACAACACGTCTGTTTGATGTCTGAACAGGATATCCATCCTATACAGGGTGAGTTTCCTCAATGTGTCAATAATTTGCAGGCAGTTTGGGCATCCCTAGGGGACCATTTTTCGCCAGTGAACTAGTGGGCGCAAACGTCTAGGTATGGAGATAATTGGAGTTTTGTAATTGGATTTTGCGCCTACGAGGTAGGCACCCGGTGCCACTGAGGGCGGCAGGACCTGTCGAGGGGGTGTCGCGGGACTAGCAGTACTCGCGGGAGTGCCACTGACCTCGCGGAAGTATCCGAGGAATCCCGCCACCCTCGCAAAGACAGCCGTGAGATCCACTGTAACGGGGGCCACCATGACAGCCTCTTCAGACCCGCGGCAACCCCTCCCAAAAGACATTTGCAAGGTCCGCCGCACCCCTACGAGACTCGAAGCACCCCTCCTAGACCCGCGACACCCCCACGCGAGGTCCTGCGACCATCAGTGGCTGCGGGTGCCTACCTCGCAGGCGCGAAGGCCAATTACAAAACACCAATTATCTCCGTACTTAGACGTTTGCGCCATGAGCTCATGTTTGCGCCCACTAATTCATTGGTTGAAAATGATCGCCTTGGGGTGCCCAAACTACATACAAATTATTGACACATTGAGAAAACTCACCCTGTAGACAACTCTTTAGTTTTATTACAACTTTCTTGTCTGAAAACAATAATGTAATCGTGACTAAAATCAGTTTTGTTGTCACTCAACAGATTTTCTGTTTACCTGTGCAATCCCAAAACATTGTTGCCAACAAGAATCTTGTTAAGTTGCAACACAATAAGGCCCACACAAATGTGGCCAAGTCAAAAGCGAAGACTCGATGGAAGTGTTGTTTCACAACAATCGATTCATCAGAAAACAGCACAGAGTGCTCCAACATGTTTGTAATTTAACTAGATGTGTTAGGAAAAAAAAAAGTTCCGCCAAGGCAAGCTTAGCAAAGCGGTCTTGCCGTGGACCGGCAGGGGAGGCCGGGCAGAGAGGGGGCAAGAAGGGTGGGGGTGGCTGTGAGGAGTGGGGACTGGCGCGGCGAGGCGGCGAGGCGTGGCGGCGCAGGACGACGACAGACGACGACGACGACGACCAACACGACCATGCAGTCCCCTCCGAGCGCGCTGCTCCGAGCGCGCTGAATGGATGGATGGGTGGATGGATGGGATGGGATGAGTGGGATCGTATGCAGAGCTAGAAGCGGTAGCAAGACCGCTTAAAAAGTTCCGCCAAGGCAAGCTTAGCAAAGCGGTCTTGCCGTGGACCGGCAGGCGAGGCCGGGCAGAGAGGGGGCAAGGAGGGAGGGGGTGGCTGTGAGGAGTGGGGACTGGCGCGGCGGCGCGGCGTGGCGGCGCAGGACGACGACGGACGACGGACGACGGAACCAACACGACCATGCAGTCCCCTCCGAGCGCGCTGAATGGATGGATGGATGGATGGATGGATGCGATGGATGGGATGGGATGAGTGGGATCGGATGCAGAGCTAGAAGCGGTAGCAAGACCGCTTAAAAAATTAGCAGCAAAAATGTTGTTAACTTACAACAATTTTTATAACAGTGCGAGTACCGTTTAAGCCGTGAATACATTCTCCCAGCGCCCCGGCCAGTTAAAATGGTCTCCGAAGCGCTCAGGCGAGTTAAGATGGTTTACTTCCGAGGGGGCAATACACAAACACACCTACCTTAACAGGAAACCTGACAACGGAGACGGACACTATCAGACTGAGGAGCCAGCACTCACCTTGCTTCGATCCAACTGTCTGCAGTCCCAGCCATGGAGCAGCAGACTGATTCCGAGAGTCGTTTACGTCGCTGTGTCTTTCTCGCTCTCATGGGGCGTCCACTGTGGGTGCGAGAGAGACAGGGCGACGAAAACGCCTCTCGGAATGAGACTGCAGGGACGGCGTCCGCGGTGGGATGGGGGACGTCGAACGCCAACCGCCAATTTCAATGTCAAACGTCCAGTCACAACGCTACACTGATGAGCCGCGAACGCGAGCGCAGCCCCTCCCACCTCACACGCATGCACGAACACGGCGTGGAGCAGGCGGTGATAACGACTCGCCGTCTAGGCTCGTCTGGGACAGAGTCGTGGCCTAGGGGAAATCACTGTGAATTTCGGCGTACAAATCCAGTGAATTTCAGTCGAATTTGAACGAATTACAGTCGTGTTTCGGTCAAAATTCGATGGATTTCACTCAAAATTTGATTAATTTCAATCAAATTTGGATGAATTTTATTAAATTTCAGTGAATTTTTCAAGTTTGATGAATTTGGGTGTACAAATTTGGCTGGAGGTATTTGCCCTTGGTCGTGGCCGGAACAACGAGCCGCGGGATAGCGGGACGCGCGCTGGCGACATCTATCTAAAAGGTAACGAGAGCGAAGAAGCAGAGTGCCACTGAAAATGTGACACATCTCCCGGGGCGCGACAGAACTGTTTCACCGAAAAAGGGTGATACTTACAAAGTATCTCCGACAAAAAAGTAGTACACAAATGTACACTCACCGACTCGCACAGATAAGGGACTTTACAAGGACTTCACACACTAAATGTTTCTGTACATTTTTGTACGTGCCACCTGCACGATTTTGTGCATGCCGGGCATAATATTATGCGTGAAAATGCGTAAATTTATGCGAATTTCTGCACAATTTTTTGCAAATCGTAACGCAGGTTTAAAATCGTGCATCACGACGTACAAAATTCTATCTAAACATAGTGTGCACGTGGGACTCTCTTTTTTACTCGTATTCCAGGCATTTTCTGAAAAGTTGAGAATATGGATTGCCAAAGACACAACTGCATAAAAAGGCTTCTCTTTCCATCATGAGCGAAGCCTCTAAGATATGTTATGCCAGGAACCGAAATAAATCCAAGGAGGCTTGGAGTGCTGGAAACACGAGAAAAATGACTGTCCACACTAAATGTATATGTAGAATTTTGTACGTGCCACTTGCACGATTTTGTGCATGCGGGGAATTTGCACAGTTCTTTATTACCCAAATTTGGGTGAGGAAAGTTTCCTCGCCCAACGTTGGGTGAGGGGGGTTGGGTCACAATAATGGACTTTGGAACCACGTAGCCGACACACCCTTCCTCATCCAAATTTGGGCGACGGCCTTTGAGCAAGCGCGAATGCGGGGGGGAGACAATTGCCCCCCCCCCTTTCCCTTTCACCCCTAGATAGTCACGTGAAAGACGTGACTCATGTTGGCCACTCACAAAAATCGCCAGCCACACTTTTCTACAGCTTCCTCCCTATCGCAGTTCATACCTTAAAGGTAAAAAGCACCACTTTGCCCCTGTAAGTAGGCAAAAAGTGCTACTTTGCCCCCCCCCCCGGACCGACTCTGGATCCGCCACTGCCTTTGAGTGCCGTAGTTGGCTGCGACTGCTGACGCGGCCCCGGCGCGGCGACGGCGACTCGGGCTAGAATGGATAGGGGATCATGCACATACCACGTGACCCAAAAAAGGCCACTTTTAGACCCCTCCCTCCCCCCTTGTGACCCTCTGTGACTCTTCGCCGACCCCTCCCCCCTCCCCCAAAAGTCACGTGGTAATTTTAGGAATTTGGTTATTGCGATTTAGTAAGACTGCTTCGCCAATATTGTCGTCTTTTCATTGTTTCTTGGATTGCGTAAGATTCGAGTGTGAACAAGAAAGCTTTACCACAGCTGGACAGGACTGGGAAGGTTCACATGAACTGTCTATTAGGTATTTGTGCGCGCCCGCGTACGAAAACATGCGTTACGTGGTCAGTGTGATAATAAATTACTGCTGTTTGCTTGCTCACTGAAAACCTTGCGATAACTTGTTCGTTATAGAAAGATTGTCGTCGGGATGACCAATCATTTGTTCGCTGTTTGCAAACCTCCTGGTAGTAAAAAGAACGTGTTTGCATTGTGAACTCTTATTTGAAGTTTTTTTCGCCAAATTACGAAAGCAAAATTCTTTGCAAGCTGCGAACTGAGTGGTTTTTAATGTGAATAATACATTCCTCGGCAAGAGTGTGCTTGTGCTGTAGGAATTGTAATTTTTATTGAAGTGTCATCATCTTTAATTTTAAAAACAATGTGCAGGGCAGTCCGTTAAGTTCCGAAAAGTTCATGTCACGTGACTTTTTGGCAACCCCCCGTCCCCCCTTGTGACTTGCCGTGACTTTTTCGCGACCCCGCCCTCCCCCTAAGTGGGTCACGTGGTATGTGCACGACCCCTAGGGAGCCACCGCTCAGGTCCTCTCGTGAGCGGACCCGACCGAACGCGCAGCCGACGTTCGGAGCCGAACGCCGAAGCCGAACGACGAAGCCGAAGGTCCCGAGACGTCACATTCACATTGCAGTGCCGGCGCCATTTTGTCCCGTCGTGTTTACGTTGCTGGCGACATGCTGAAACTTTTGTCATAAAGACATGGAGAATAGACGGGATATTCTCCATGATAAAGAGTTGTTTTGGAGAATAATTACTGTGGTTTCTAAAAGAATATCTGCCCCCCTTTCGCGCTGGATTGCCAGTAAAGATATGGGTGAATGAAAATGTCAGTCTGGACGGAAATATAAATGAAACTGTAACTGTTTTGGATGCCGCGGTCACTGATCTAGGTTAGGTCGCTGAACGGGAACTCAAAACCGCATTTTGGCTTGGCTATGTCATGAGCTGCATTACGGTTAAATAAACTGAACTAATCATAAACTCACGCTTTCCCACACCTTCGAAATAAATTAAGGTTATTATTGTAAAGTGAAAAAAGTGGCTGTGTCACATTTTGGATATACTTGTGTCAGATGCCTCAATTTAGAGCTGAAAGTTCCTTTCTAATACATAAACTCATTCCCTAAGACTAGGGCTCCAACTCCTATTAGTTTCTGAGTTATGGAGGTTTACGTAAAGTTTCAGTCGTTTCTCCCAAATTCTCCTCATGACAAGGGATTAGCTGCCCAGTCTTCAGATTCTGGCAATTTTATCTATTTTTGAATAGGAAAAAGACAGCGTTGCCCTTTTTTTAAAATAGCAGCCTTAGTTTTCCTGAAAAAACAAACACAAGACTAAATTGGGTCTAGATCTCATATATTTGAAGAAAAATAAAAATAGCTTTCTTTTACAGCCTCTTTTCGACTGATATCTCCAAATCTGTCAACGCTATCTTTTTCCTGTGCAAAACTAGATAAGATTGCCAAAATCTGAAGACTAGGTAGCCAATCCTTTGTCGTGATGAGAATTTGGGAGAAACGACCAAAAGTTTACGTAAACCTCCATAACCCAGAAATTAATAGGAGTTAGGGTCCCCAACTTAGGGAATAAATTCATCTAATAGTGGTTGAAGTTTGACCACTAAATGATCTTCCTGAGACAAATCTTTCTAGGACATGCTAGTTTCATTAAACCAATTTACAAAACTGCCACAATTATTTAAAAAAATCATACTTTACATTTTTAAAAAAAAATTCAACAATAACCTTCAAAACTTTACTTAGTCTAGAGACTTTTTTGTTCGTTTCTGTTTTGTGTTTGACGGATGCTTCAAATCAGACTTCTGCTGTGCCCGTTCAGCACAAGTTCCCTTCGGCTTTCGGTCTTCGGTGGGACTTGGCTTCGGGTCCAAGCTTCGGCTGCGCGCTCGGGTGCCGCGCTCGGGTCGACCCGAGCGGACCCGAGAGGACCTGAGCGGTGGCTCCCTATCAAGACGTACTCGGGCGGGCCAGGGGTTGGGAGGGGGAGGGGGAAGAGCTCGGCTCGGCTGGAACTCGACTCCCGCCTGGCGGTCGCAGAGGCTGTAGGTGCTGCTGCTTGCTGCTGCTCAGAGGCGGAAGTAAGTAGAACTCAAACGACTGTCGGAATTGACCCACCAGCTGAACCGATCTTGATTCGAGGGAAGCGTTTTTCCAATGTAGAGGGACCAACGCGAGGAAAAGTTGGGTCAGTTGGCAGGAACTGAGGACCTATAGTAACCCATGAGTGAGTTAGTGGGAGGGTGTCCACGGTGTCCCCTAAATCCGTGTTGGTTTGCCTGTAGACTTCTTCAGTATCGTCGGGTGAAGATCAATAGCAATCGAAGGCAGGAACCAGCGGTGCGCCACATTACGACCGTGAGACTAGCAAAAGGTAAGCCGAGCTGAACTCGGGTCGGTGAGCGTTGCTCTGGAGGAAGTTCACGCCAGTGGCCGCTGGGCGGCGCGTACAGTCGGCTCACCGAGAGTTTGGTAGGTCAAACGACAAAGAAGGATACAATTTCCCGTGAGAGAGAGAGAGGAATAGCCGATTCTCACGGGAGGAGGGGTATAGCTGCATCCTGCATTTTGATTACCGTGAATTTTCCGGAATTTTCATTCGGCGATTGTTAGAAAGGGTCTATCGCGCTTGGTTTCCGGCCGTCCGAAACCGCGTGGGAAGTCGAATTCGCCGACGGCATTTCAAAGGTCTGAACGTTGGAGGGTGCGGGTCAAGCTGTAAACTTTTCGAAACCAGCACCACGTACGCAGCATGTCAAATTGTGGAAAAGATAACGACGCATAAGTTACATTGTGACCGTCACATAGGTGTAAGTCGTAATTGTGTAGTCGACTTCCGGTTTAGGATCGCCAAGAAATATCCTACGCGCGTGCGACGTTCCTCTAACGTCAGCCGGTAGATGCTATTTCGGGGTTCCGATTTTCTTCCTCCTCTCGGTCCACATCTTCATAAATAATCAACTTTCTGAGTTGGACTGTTTGATGGCGTTGCGCTCCCTGCAACCTTGGCTTAAGGAACCTGCACGCTCTGGGTCTTCCCAACCTCGTGTCTTACCACACCACATGTGGCACTTGTGAACGGGGTTGCGGCCAGCGTATCGTCGTGAGCACATTTTATAAGGATGAGAGGTTGAAACCAAGTTTAGTAGAGAGTTCTCGTGGGGCAAGAGTCTCGGGGACGGGCCTGCGTAACGCTGCGTAACACGGTCGGCCCAGGGAGCGGAAAAGTGTCCGAACCAAGGGGTTGACAGGAAGTCGGGAGCCACGGTTCAAAGATTAACAGCTAGCACTCCATGCAGCGTTCTTGAAGACCGATGGTGCCTCTGGGGATCAGTCACTTCGCTCTGCCCACACTTACTTGCCAACGTAGGTGGTACTAGGTGGCTCCAGGCTTGAGCCTTGAGCCGAGCTCACGTGCGGGTTTTGATTTTCTATTGTGGCCCGGAGCCAGCGCTTTTGTGTGTGCGGTAGGTATTTAACATTTTGGCCTCGGGTGTTTCCGGGTGTTTCGTTATGAATCTTGCGAGGAATGGAACACCGTCGACATCGCATACAATATCTCGCTCATTTATGGCATAGCTAGCGGGCATTTTGTGGTAAAAGCTTGGGGAAACGGTCTATTTCTACTCATTCCCATCCCGTTGGCTGTCTCGCTGTGTCCACATTGACCTTCGAGCAATCTTATGTTTCGGAAGTTGGGTCGCGTCAGCTTATCGGAAACATCTGAAACGAAAAGATGTGCCCATATCGTTAAATGGAAGGAGGCGTCAATTGCGGTAGCGATGGATCGAAGTGGTCTCAGCGCAAAGGGAAATTTGAGAACCTCGTCGAGCGACCTCTGCGTTGGTTCAATAGAGTGCTTGAAAGAAGTTCTGGACCGGAAGGCGGACACGGTAAAAACGGAACCTGGTTTTCCCAGGAAGCCAATGGCGAAGGCATAGGCGATTGTCAGGGAGTTTCTGGGAAAACCAGGAACAGTTTTTACCGTGGAGCCAAAACGGAATCCAATAATGTCAGTTTTCAAGAGTTGTAAACGCGGCGGATGAGCTCGAGACCTTATCCGCCGAGTATTTCTCTTAGACACTGCCACTTCAGCTTATGTTCTCCGTCTTCCGGCCCAGAGCTTTGATTTAGCTATTGGGCGGCGGAGTACACTCTAAATGTTCTACAGTGAAGATTCTCCATATTATGGTGAAAATGATCCATATTATGGTGGTGCAGCTGACTTTGTAACATACCATTGAGAATTCACTGTACCTTATAGAGATTTTGACAAATTTCGTTGGTATTATGGAGAAAATCGCCACCATATTATGTTGGTGCAGCCTTTCACCGTAAGACATTTACTGTGTAGGCGACATTTGTCCTTCCGGTAGAGAGGCCCTCTCTGACCAAAATGTGACTCCTTGGCGCCGTGTGTCCACGAACTCTAATGCCATACACTTTCTCTATCCGACAGTATTGCACTGCTTCGTCCGGCGGGGGCCTCGTTCAAGACTCGATTCGCTTCCCGAAGAAGACGACTGCGGCGGCCGTTTTCGTCCGAACGGTCATGGAGTCCGAGAGGAAGCCGTCTGACGCCACGGAAGTCGGTGTCGCTGCTGTGGACAGTCTAACCATGGAGATGGAAGATCAGATGCAGGGATTAAACGTGGAGGTGAGTTCACTCCAGCTGCACTGTCAGGGGAAGTGGTATTTTTACAACTGTATTGAAGGGTATGGTGTTGACTGCTTCACTCTGCAAACGCAAGTGTGCACTGTTACAAAATTCTGTCAGACTTAGTCAGACTTAGTGGTCTAAATCTGTAAATCAGACTTTTTTTTTTCAAAAAAAAAAGGGCGTTTTTGTCTTAGTTTTTGGAGCTTGGCGAGTGAGTTCCAGTTTTTTTGTAAATGAGGCTGAAAAGTGAAAATAGAGAGTCAATACTTCATTTTTTGATTTTTTTCTGCCGTGTTTACAAAAAACTGGACCTCACTTTCAAAAAAGGGTGACGGTGTGAACTAGATATATGTGTCAAGTATCCTGTACAGAATACCTGGACCTGGAGATCAATTACTTTTCGAGAAAACGTGCGCACCGAGGGTTGGCATCGTTGTTTTTTGGCCGAAGTTTTCTACACTCATAGGGTACTTGGGTTAAATGTCTGGCCGAATTTGGAATCTATAAGGAACACATTACAAGACAAAATTAAACTATTTAAGGTAGGAAAGAGTTTGCAATGAAAACTAGGCACTTTAATAAAAGGGGCTTCAATGGGTATTTCCCACCTTAAGCGTTGTTTATTTGAAAATCGGAGAGGGGGGGAGGGGAAAGAATCCAGAGTCCTCGGACAATAGGGGCTCTTGGGAACCCCTAAAAATTGGAGAACTTTCCTCCTACTCAACATTATGTTAAATCACAATGACAGTCAAATTAATCTGACTCCGTTTCGGGGACGTCAGACCAAACGAACGTAGTTTTCTGTCCGCTGGCACAAGATGGCGCCAGTGTCGGTAACGATCCTGGGTAGTTCTTCCTCAAATCGCACGACCCCCCGAAATCGATGTCTCGAATTCGGACCAAACTTGGACTCATTGCTTGGGTCACCAAAAACAAGCCATGTGTCTATTTTTGAACGCATTTCGCAATGCAGTATAGGAAGCCAAGTTAGGGGATAATGACTAAAATTTTGACGTATCCCACTGGTAGTACCAAACTACAATTCATGGTATAAAACCCTCATCAATAGATACATATGATTCCTTTCTTCCTATTCTACCTTCCTCTGGCCTGCGGCCTGCTGCTAACATCGGCGACCCGACCCGTGGCGCTACCTCACGGACATAATGCGAACTACTGATACGGCGGGAGATTTTGAAATTAGAACATATCAAACGAGGTTTGGGAAGTGAATTTTGATCCGTATGACCTAAATTTCAATGAAGATGCTTCCCATGATTAAATATTGTGGCCTTAAGTTGATCCCAGGCATGATTGACTACTTTTTGTACAGTTTATAAAGAAATCGACACTACAGCTATAATTCTCTCTTAACTGTGATAATAAGGGCAAGCAAGTGAACAATTTGTTAGTATATATTAAGATTTAATTAATACAAATTTTAAACAAAGGTGAGGAACATTAATTTTTCTCTTCATTTGCGTACAAAAAGTCAAAAAAAAAGAAGCTGCATAAATAAGTTTTCCCTCAATTGTTCAAGAAGTAACATTGAAGTTCTAATGAAACATTAGGTTAACATGATCAGTGATCACATAACACATAAATAGTCAATCAATAATTCAAGAAAAAACAAAAGGTCTAAAATAAAAGATGTCGAGAAAGCTTTAGTCGCACCACCCCAACCCGAGCTCTTGGGAACACCAAAAAGTAGTCAATCATGTGCCTGGGATCAACTTTAGGCCACAATATTTAATCATGGGAAGCATCTTCATTGAAATTTAGGTCATACGGATCAAAATTCACTTCCCAAACCTTGTTTGACATGTTCCAAGTTCAAAATCTCCCGCCATATCAGTAGTTCGCATTATGTCCGTGCCGCAGCGCTGTATGTTGTCCCCTGTCCCCTGAATGTAGGCAATTTCAAGGAGCCGAGGAACCAAGAATTAAATGGATTTTCATTCATATTCATCTTATTTTGAGTCCTAGAACTTCATACGAGAAGAAACTGTTGGTGCTCAGGCCATTTGATCAAAATAGTGAAATCTTAACTTTTCTTCCTGTAAAGTTGAAGATGTGTCCAAGTCAAAGGTCTTATTTAAGTGATTTGTTCGATCATAAATTACCTTCATTTGACCATAAAATGAGTTAAATCCATGACAACATATTTTCAGAAGAGCAAATCTTAAGGGGAGGTTCTGGTGAAAATGCTATTTTTCCCTAAATAGGTCCCACTGTAAAAATTAGTTAAAAATTTGATGTCTTACTAAGAAATTAATATAAATTTTCATTGGGGACTCACATTCTATGCCTTTAACCCAGTCGAAGAGTCTTTTTGAGCCTATTTTGGCTGTAACTTTAAAAACCTTCTTGCGCATACTATTTTGTCGTTAAAGGTTGGCCTTGACATTTTTCACTTCTTCGATTCATTTTTAAAAGATGTCGGCATGCACAACTCAAAATGTAAATAACATTTTCATTCGCAAGCTTTCTAACCAAGCATTTCACTATAATTGATCAAAAATGTAGAAAATAGACAAATTATAGGGACTTTTCAGCTTAAAAAGCTTACAGTTAATAATACAATGGAAATTTTGAGCTATGCATGCCGGAATTTTTTGAAAATGAATCGAAGAAGTGAAAAATGTCAAGGTCAACCTTTTACGACAAAATAGTATGCGCAAGGAGATTTTTTAAGATACAGCCAAAATAGGCTCAGAAAGACTCTTCGACTGGGTTCAGAGCCTGGGATGTGCCTTCGTTCAAAAATCAAATTTTAGTCTCCTCGAAGAAAGATTTTATATTCCAAACAAATTATGACACTGGGATCCATTTGGGAAATGGCAAAGTTTTGGTCAGACCTGAAAGTCTCGCCAAAATTTGGTCAGACAAAAAAGTATCGCCACAAAACGGTCATACACAAAAGTCTGACCACAAAATGGCGAGACTTTTGTGTCTGACCGCCACCTAAAGGCCGTAATGCGCCGGATGGTTACGGCCTTCCGTGGTCAGCCACGAAAGTCTCGCCATTTTGTGGTCAGACTTTTGTGTATGACCGTTTTGTGGCGATACTTTTTTGTCTGACCAAATTTTGGCGAGACTTTTAGATCTGACCAAAACTTGGCGAGACTTTTATGTCTTGCCTCTGGAGTGGCGAGAAGTCTGACCTTTGGATTTGTAGTGAAGTTACGAAGGGCTTTTTAAATTCTCAAGGGGCTTCGTTAATCTACGACGGGCCTTCGTATATCTGCGACAGGCCTGCGTAAATGAACGAAGGAACTGTTGGCAATTTTTTTCCCGAAGGATCCGTTGTTGATTCTAGACCTATTATAGCGAAGGTTCTTTGTTTTTTAACGAAAGTTCCCTGTAAATTTACGGATGATCTCTGTTTTTTAACGAAGGTTCCCTGTAAATTTACGGAGAATCTCTGTTGATTAATGAAGGTGCTTCGCAAATTTCTATTGTGACTGTAAAATCGGCTTAGGTCCTTGTTGCGTTCTACCTGAACTTGCACGTTCTTCAAACGTTTATTCCAAACATTAGTTTTTACAGTGAAGTCTTTCATAGATTTTGCGCGTCACCTATGTCGGCCTTGCGGGCTAATCAAGACACCAACCATGACACGGTCCTGAGAGCACGCCTGCAGGTTGCCGATGACGCGCTCGCTGGACACTGGGGAGTGATTCTCACGTTTCGGGGTAGTTTCGTTTCTTCTGAATCCTGTGCCCAGACGAGCGCAGATATCGACATGGGGTTTGTTTCTGATGTAAGGGAGGGCCATTGCCCACTAAACGCACACATTTCGAAAAGTTCACGTTCGTTGGATTGGTCTACGTAGCGTTTGGAATACCCTAAATGTAACTTCCGTGATTGTCCAAAGAGAACACACTCGAACTTTCCGCCCCCAGTGTGGCGGTGTGGTTCGGAAATGCTTCCAACTGTCGACAGGGATTCGAAGCCTGGCATGTCTCGAGCTAATTTCAACCGAAGACCAATACGCCAGACTCCTTTCAAAGGTACTTATGCTGCAACGAATAATGTCCACCGTATATTCAATTTCACTACACAAATTTCGAAAAGGCAGTTCTGGACTTCTCCCCAAGCCAAACTTTTAACTTTCCATGACACAAGCCATCAAAGTGGAGTCCCTGGGATATAATTGCATGGGTCGCGGAAATCTAAGACGCTGTACACGGTCTCAAAGCGGGCTAGAGCATTATAAAATGGCGTGTATCAACAATTACCTGTAACTTCCGTGGCACCCTTTACCCAATGTTGCAGCAGCACTAGGTGAAAAAAATTTCCGCTTAAATGTCGGGCTTAGAGTATCATTTGACCCTGGAACGTTTTTTAAGCCACAGTAAGCCCGAGTCAGCCGTTAAAGCCGATTTTCACACTTTGTAACTTCCGTGATAACGTAATTTCCGTGATCAAAACACCCACTAAAACGTATGGGAATACCTTATGGCTCATGCTTTTAGGAAGGTAGTACAAGGTCTTGACTATAAATACCATTGCCATAACTCTAGTGTCATCCAGGACCCCAATAATCAGAAAAACTTAATTGGATATTTCTCACTTTCGGCAAATCAGAGACGCCAAAACTACCCCGAAACGTGAGAATCGCTCTGTTGCATACTTCTGGTCAGACCACTGGGTCTTGCAATATTGGTCTGAATTTTAAGATGTTTGATAACATAACAATGGAGGGTACGACATGACCAAGACTCCTTTCTTGTCAGTGCCTTCTGCCCTTCTACCCCTAAATCTGCGAACGCTCTGCGCAGACGTCGCTGCTGTCGCTGCCGGACGACGACCTGCTGAGCGTGCTGGACTACCTGAGCACGCCAGACCTGCTGTCCTGCCTGGCGGTGTGTCATCGCTTGCGGGACGTCGCTCTTCGGCCGGAGCTGTGGCGGCGACGCAGCATTGGCTTCGTGGAACACAACGTCTCAACTAGAAACCACGGGGCCGCTGTCCTGCGCATGGCGCCGTGTGCCTCCCGCCTGTCCATGCGGTTTGATGGCCACAGCGACGCGCTCCGCACGCTGGCCGCCACGACCAAATGCGCGGTGGCCGAGCTGATCATCCGCAACGAGCACGACTCCGTGCGGCCTGAAGCGGCCAAACTAGTGATCCGCAACCAGGCGGCGCCGGGGACCCTGAGGGCTCTGGACGTGCTGGCAGAGGTCTTCTCCCCTCAGGGTCTGACCCGGTTAGCCGTGGAGGTCCCCGAAAGTAGTTACCCGGAGGCTGAGCCCGCACCGCTGTCCCCGGCGTCCATCAAGGAGGTGACCCTTGTGACCAAGGACCCCCGCTTCGTGCACTGCGTGCTGCGCTCGCACGCCGCCACGCTGCAGGCCGTAAAGTTGAGGGGGGATTGCCAGGGCGTGGCACCGCTGCTGGCCGCCATCCCCGGGCTGCAGCACTTGGACTGCCCCGTGATGGAGGACCTGCCGCTGCTGACGAGAGGCACGTCGCTGCGCTCCCTCAGGCTGACCCTGAAAGAGGACCAAGTTGCGTTCCAGGCCACCGCGGCGGCCTTCCTGCGCACCGCCACGCACCTCGAGGAGCTCGACCTCAGTTACGCATGTCCCGCATGGCTTCTCGGGGAGCAGAGGCTGCTGACGGCGCTGGCGTCCTCGGGCCAGGCCGCCCTGCGGAAGCTGGTATTCTCTCTACCTAATTATACAGGGCTAACAACCAGCGTTGATAAGGAGCTGGCCGCTGCTCTGCCTGGGCTGCCCGCCCTTGAGTGGCTTATCCTGCCCCAAAGGGTGTGCTGGCGCGTCCTGAACGCCATCAACCCGGACAACTTGCCCCGCCTTCGCGGCCTCAGCCTTCTGGGCTGCAGCCGGGTGTCCGAACCCCAGTGCACGCACGCCACCGTCATGCACCTTTCAAACGTGCGCCATATCCTTGCCAAATACAGCCAGTTCTATCTGGTCGTGAGGTCCAGATCTTGCGAGGAGTCGAAGTGGAGTAAACTCTGCGAGCACTGTCTGAGGGGCTGCCATGGCGTGCCCTGGCCAGGTAACTCGCTTATAGGCTTCTACACGCACGAAGCACCCGGCAAGGATGTAGTGGATGAACTGAGATGCACAAACTGGATCAAATTGTGAAACGGCACCTCGACATTCTCCGTACGTGGTGACAAGCCTATCTTCATTTTGAGCGTAAGACTTGGTTTGTATAATCGTCGGGGTGGATGCGAGTGTGACGCGTTTGATTGCCTGTATGCTGATCACAGCAGCAGATGTTGGCTTCTTAAGTGTTTTGGAAGTCTGAGCCTGCGACCTACAGTTTTCAGTAGGCTGACATAATTTGTTAAATCGGAAATGAAAATAATTATGAACGTGCTCTTTGCACAGTACTACTTTTTTTATAGCCTACTCATTTAGATTGTCGGAAGAATATCAAAAGTGCATGCTTAAATGTTCAAGTCAATAATAAATATTAATTCAAAACTTTAACATTGTTAAATATGTTTTTTTTCTGTGTCAACACTAAAATGTTAAACAAGGCATTGTTTTAACTTGACGATGTTGTTCTTGTGTTTGCTTTTGTTTGCCTACCCTAAGGCGCGGGATCACCTAAAACTGAAGTTAACGGATTGGGCTCAAATTTTGAACACGTGTTCGAAACACACTTCTGATGCACCCCACAAATTTTTTTGGCGCTGGTTCAAATTTGAACAAAGACATTGAGCGTTAAACTGTTCAATCTTCGTGCAGCTCACCCACCAAAAGTACGAAACGTAGACCAAAACTAAAAACATATTCCGGCAGTAAAAATGAGCGCCTATCCGTTATGATACCTCCGAAGTTCGTGGCGAAGCTTAATGTAGTCCAAAAAGTTGGTCAAAGTTGGGCCAAAATTGGGTCAAAGTTCAACTCCAGATTTGACAGACATGCCCCTGGAATTTCGTTCCCACAGGTACCACAACGTGTGCGCACGTCTTTCCCCTGCACAAATCTACCTTCAGATTTTTTGTGGTATCGATACTTTCTGAGGGTGAGCTGCACAAAAAAAGCACTGTTTTTCCCTGATTTTACTCGTTTTGAATTTGGCGGTCGGCTCGTGGCGTTCTGAGAGGTGGCGAGGCGGAGGTTTTCGGAACTGCACGGAGGTTGGCCGGTGCGGCGTGACAAGTTTGTGATGGACAGCTGGCTGCATTCCGATCCATTGTCTCCGACGCGTGTGCCCCCTCCCCTCCCCCCGCTGCAGTCGCCAGGATTCGGAGGCGAGGACCGGCAGCGCGCTCGGCCACTGGGGCAGCCCCAGACGGCCCACTTCTCGGTTGGGGCAGGGAGGCGAGCATGCAATTTTCCTCTATTTGGATAAAGTTTTATACCACCGAAACCGCAATGAAACAATCACTGAGAATGAAGGAGTCACCACCGTCACCCTTTCAATAGGGCAGGCTCACAACAGCTTCTGCGAGTCACTAGCGGTGGTGGGACCAACAACGTTCCCTTCCATCTGGGGATCATTCTCGCGGGAAGCTTGAATTTTGACTTCTTTTCTGCTGTTTATCGGGCATTTGGATCGATTTATGCACTTGCCTTGTATTTCTTAGCATGAACGCCTACCTAGGATGCGTATTCACTGAAATTATAATAACGTTTCGCATGAAAAAATAAAAGCGATGTGGTTGGAGGTTATGGGCGCCTTGGTAGCGGACGCTGCTACTGCGGGCCCCACTTTCATTAAGGGGAAATTGTTTTGAAGCAATTTTGACGCTCCTAGGCAGCTTGTACGCGTGCTTGCGAACGTTAGTATTCCCTCTGAGCAACAAAACGCCATTTAAAGTCACGAAATAATCATCCCGATGCTTAATTACGAGAACACTACTTGAATGTTCCCGCTCGTTTTGATCCCCAGATGATCGTCGCTTGTCGAGATGTGAGCCTGCCCTATGGGTAACGCACGCACCGTTGCCCAAATTTGGGTGACGAGCCCGCGGTGACCAAATTTTGGACAGTCATAAAATCGTCGCCCAAATTTGGGTAACGTCGTCGCGACGACGCTCTTCCGGGGCCACCACGATGACCCGCAATGTGGCGTTGAGGCCTCCGGTCATCGTGGTGGCCCCGGAAGGACGTCGTCGGGAACCTTACGGCGTCGCCGACGACGTTACCCAAATTTGGGCGACCAAACACCTGTTACCAAATTTCAGGTGATGATATCGAGGGGTCCTATTCAAAAGATCTTATCTGGGCGTTCCCCCCAAGACAATCTTATCTTAAACGCAGGTGAATTTCACATAGTTTGATCATTTGGTACAGCTACATATCAATATAATTTGTGAGTTTGTTCAAGTAAATCTAAAGATAGAAGATCAAAGAAACCAAAAGTGCATGTAGAAATGTTTCGCTTACCGTCGTATTTGTTCTGATTGATCAAAATGAGTGAAATTTGCCGGCGTTTAAGATAAGATTGTCTTTGGGGGAAGGCTCAGATAAGATCCTTTGAATAGGGCCCCTCGATATTTTCATCACCAAAATTTGGGCAACGAAGTTGCATCACCCATTTAAAGGGTGATGGTGGTGACCAATTCATTCTCAGTGAAGGAACACAGCTAAAACATGTTCGAATTCGAAAATTTGAAATTTGAAGAAAGAGTTCGTTGCTGGACGCCCGCAGGGAGCCACCTGTCAAGCCGTCTTTGTGCACTTTGACGAGGGTGACGGAGATCGTCTCGGCTGCCCCGGCGTCTACACTGCCAAAACAGGCTGCGCCGACAGGAAATGCACATGGGACTTGGTCACAGCTTTTAGAGTGTTGAGGAATACGAAGCACTTCTTCGTGTAACGAAGCCAAGCCGCTTCGTCCATGCGAGAAAAGAGAAGAAGAATAAAATCAAGGAACCTACTTGCTTCTAGTGTTCAGTCAAAACACTTTAGTATAATTCAAAAAGAAAAAAAAACTTTTCAAAAACATAAAATCTATTCCCATCCCATTTACAATTCTTCGATGGAATATTTGAATCATGATACAATTAAAACAATAAAAGAAACTGTTGCAATGCTCGATATGTACTTTCATCCCTAACATGTATGCACAAACCATCCAAAAAATGCTTGAAAAGTGGCAAACTTCAACGCAAGCATTAACTTACAAACACCGATATTGTGATCTTTACATAACATAACTTGATATGTAATGAGAAACGTGTGAGCTTCATTATCAATTAACGAAAAAATAATTTGACTTTTAGACGGACATGTGGTACTATGAAGAACTTCACTCAATCGGTCTTCGTCTCCGCCATTTCTTCTGCCACAGGTTCCTGCGAGGGAGAAGGCGGCGATGCGCCGTCAGTTGGGACTGGGCCTGGGACAGGTCCCTCCGACGGAGAAGGCGGCAACGCCTCGCCAGTAGCGACGGAACCGGAAGCTGAATTGTCATCCTGAGCCGCAGCTGTAAGACAGTATACAGAAAAGATTAAGATGTGAATAGAAACTTAATTCTTATGTAGACTATTTTCGTGCATGGTCTCGCACGATTTGGCAGACACGTACTTTTGGAACAAAATTGTACGCAATTTCACACGAGTTTGTGCGATTCTGCAAACAAATTTGTACGAAGAAGTTCGCGTATTAAAAATTGTGTGAGACCACGAACAAAATTGTACCAACATACATAGTTTATATTAAGGGAGGGTGGGGAACCATGACCAATTTTTTTTGTGCCTCCCCCTACTCCACCGTGTGGTTCGAAAACAGGGTCGCCAGCGCTCGGGGCTGTTGAAAATAGTATACTGTTAAAAAAAAATTCTGAAATTTCAGACAAAATTTGACTGAAGTTAATTAACAGTAAGGGGTTCTGAAATTTCAGACCATTTCGGCGGTCTGAAAATTTAGAATAGGGTGGTCTCAAAGTTTAGAATTGGGAGGTCTCAAAGTTAAGATTTAGGTGGTCTGAATTATTAGACACGGCCAGTCTGAAGAAAATTCAGACAAAAACACAAAATTGTAACGTTGAACCTTCACTCCATTGCGAGAGAAGTCTTTGATAGAACTTGCGCGTAACTTATCGGCCGTTCTCTTTACTCGGAAACTCCGAATATCTTGGTATTCGAACCATCGAATCCTCGCTCGTCGGCTTTGCGGGTTATCCATTACACCACGGGACCGCTCTGAGAGCACGGCTGCAGGATGCCGATGACTCCAAGCGCGCTCGCTGGACGCTGGGAGGCCACAAATAAACAAACCAAGCGCGTGTTGCGGGAGTTTAACTGCGGACAATTTGGGCTGTTCGTGAATATTTAAGATTCTGTATCGAGCGCTCAAATATTGCGGTTAAATTTGGTCAAATGAGGCAACCAGTCTGACATTTCAGAACAATACGTCTCCCGTTTCAGACCCATGGTCTGAAAATACACAACCAGTTTGAAATTTAAGATCAATCGGTCTTCCTTTTCAGGAGAATAGTCTGAAAAAGGGATTCAGACTACATGGTCTTGTACTAAGTCTGAATTTTCAGTCACCCCTGTCAGACTTTTTGTCTGGATGGTCTGAATTTGCTTTTAAGACTGCGAAAGTCTTAAATTTCATCCGAGGATTCTTCTTTTGAATACTTCTGGTCTTAATTCAGAAATGAGACCACTAGGTCTTACAAAATTGGTCTGAATTTTAAGATTTTTTTTAACAGTGTAGAAAAGTGACTTTGCGCCCTTAAAAATAGTGACAAAAAAGTGACTTTTTTGGCCAAATAAAGACAAACAGGTGACTAAATTTCGCTATGATCTGTGGAAAATGATCGCTTTTGGCACTTAATTGGAGCTTAAATACAGGGTATGTGGGCGTAAGGACAATAAAACCGGAAAAAGCGCATGAAACAAGGGAAAATGGAAAGGTTCTGTAGAGTTTAGGGACCTTTAATACTCGGAAGAATAATTAGAGAAGCATGAAAACAAAAGCTTTGAATAAAGCAAAGCTTCATCTTTCCGGGATTATTTTAGAGCCTACTTGAAAGTTTCCACAGGGTCCCCCCTTGACTGTTCAAGAGGATTGCGCATGCGTTTTCGATGTGCGCAACAAAGCACCTTCGTCCTTATTAACGCACAAATGCGTGTATGTCACAACGCATGCTTAACGAGCGAAGCTTATGCACAAAAGAGTGTTGAGTAACTTAGTATGTCTGCATGCTTTTTTCAGCTACCGAGTTACCACCCGCTGGTATTTTCTTACCTTTGGCGTTTTCTTTAGCCTGCCGACGCCACCTCCTGCGCTCAGCTCTGAACTGCTTCTTCTTCTGTTTCCTTTTGTCTTTCCGAGCCTGCAACTTTTCCTTCTTCTGCATGTCAATCTTGGCGACATTTTCATCAATCTTCATCTCTTCTGTCTCCTGCAAATCAATGAACCATCAGAACCCAAAAGTTACCTGCTTTCTCAATACTCTGGCGGGTTTATGCTGAGTTTTCCTTACGCTAATACGAGTTTCCTTACGCTACGCGGATAGTCTTACGCTACGGCAACATTAGTGACCATTTATGCTAAGTCCTCACGCTATTACGGGTTTGCTTACGCTAGGCGGCCGTACGCGGCTCCCCATTGGTCGGACACGCGAACTTGTCATAGCGTAAGGGCCTGTTACGCCAAAAAATACATCCTGATGGATTAAGGCTTAAAACTAACCGTCCGTCGTAGCCGTTCTGCGTAGCGCAAGGGCTTGTCATGGCGTAAGAGCACTGTAAATGCCCCCATATAACCACACGCGATGGAATTTTCGTTTTTTCGTAAGAATCTTGTTATAGCGTAAGGAAACTCGTATTAGCGTAAGGAAAACTCAGCATAAACCCGCCTTAATTACTATGCACAAAGTCATGGGACTCTTCGAGTTCAATGCAATTTTAAGCACATCCGATGGTAATGAAGTTTTGTGACCGCCGGCAGGGACAAATTGTCGACTGGCAGTGCAAATGGAATGTGCGACGGAAAATATGGGTCACCAGCAGGCCGAATGAAAATTGTATCGTTGTTGCTAAAACTTGCATAACTTGGGACAAAAAATGTCCCATGACTTTTAATGTGTACCTTAAATCGAATAGGGCAGTTCAAAAGACTTTTTGAAAAAGAACAACAAACACGTCACTTGAACGACCTACAAAGAAAGTGACTCTGTTGGAGACTGAGCGATAGCGAGGCGAGTCACTCGTACAGGGTTGAAAAACTTTTGATGCTGAAGTGTTTTTTCGTTGAAATGTATTTAAAGAATGTGACATCATAGGGTTAAGTGCCGAACATGGATCGGGGTTCCAAACATGTATCACACACTCATTCCAGGAACGTGCCATCACGTTGAAACGAACGTCACAAAATGTCACGTTCCTTTCAACGTGATGTCACGTCCTGGAATGAAAGTGCATTTCTGTTCGTGAGTCTATCTCAAAACCTGTGACCAGATTCTAAATTTCCATATTTCCTAGCGACGACTAAGTGTTAGATGTGGCGCTGATAAGTTTGCAGCTGCCTCCCTCTACTCTGCAGGGTTGCATTAAGAAAGGTACCTAAAACTAGAGCGCGAAAATCGATGAAGAATAACGTTTAAAAAGGTGCTTTTAATACCTCCGATTATGGGCTAGGTAATCAACGCAGTCACTTCAAAAAATTTTCGTCGTGCACAGTAGACAGGTCATGGGACCAGTAAGGTAAATATCAACCTTAGATTCAAAAATAGTAGTCAACCAACACTTGACTTCGATTAAAACAAGATTATGAGCGATCGATGGTCTGGTAACCTTACCCTATCCGTAGGGTGGATTTTAGAATACGAAGTCACATTTATTTGCACATGGATCGATCAACACACAAACGAATGAGACATCGTATTTTAACGAACAGAACAAAAGCCAGACACTGACGAAGACGAGCATGAGATCACATTCGATGATTTATGTGACGTCATATTCGATGAATAATATGACGTCACATTCGTTGAATAGCAAAGTGGGTGGGCGCGCGTGCTTCGTAAGGCCTTGGTCCATCCAGCTGATATTTCGCAGGGATATTAGATATGTTCAGGGCTCACTACACGTCAAAATTCAACTTTCGAATGACTTTAAATCCTTGAAGTAGGTCTCGGAATGACCTCAAATGCGAAAAAGTTCCGCAACAAACTTAACCATGCCAGTGGAGCACCGCGGCTCTACGGAAGTGTTAACAAAAAAAATATAATCTTGGGTGTCAATTTATTCTGAGAAAATATGTTCTATTGGACACCCAGCAAGGAACAGAAATCTTTCAGATTCTTAAGACGAAGCCCACATTTTGCTCGTTGTTTCTCAGGCACACTCTCATCCTCATATTGACTTTTTGTGCTTGGCTTATAAAGGATTTTGTGCAGCATTAGCATAAAAAGGATTTTATGAGTTAATACAAACAACTTTGTCCATTTTATTGAATAAAAATAGTACTTCATCCATTGACTGACTCCATTGTGTATGGAAACAGGAAAAAAAAAAAACTTGAGGACAAAGAAGTAATGAAATCCTCTTTACGCTCATGCTGCACAAATTCCTTCTTGTGCCGAGTACAAAAAGTCAATAGCAGGATGAGAGTGTCATCGGATAAGTTCCCCTTTAAACTCTCCATTGCTTGTGTTTGTAAAGGAAGTTAAAACAAGACATGGGAGATGAAAGGAAAAAGAGTCCCAGACATTGACTCGGATGCTTACCATTGTCACTGCGACGTTTCTGGATTCTGAACTGGGACTTCCCGATCTATTCCTGTTGACAGCGACAGTGAACATCTCGGAGGGTTGAGTTTCCGCAGGCGGGGTAACAAAAACGTCCTGCCAGAACTGAAAAGAAAGAAAAAGACACTGTAAAAAGGCGAGAAACCAGATGAATCAGCATTCTGCTCCTCAATTAAGGAACGCTTGCTGAAATTATAGAGGATTGGCTCCGTTAGTATCTACCTCTGGTTGACGCCGCATCAATCTGTGGTGCTTACGCAGCTTCACCAAATCGTTCAAGTTCGAGCACAGCTGTTTCAGGTCACCGTCTTCCAGCTCTAAGAATGTGGCCCACTCAATCTTCTCATCTGTGGTGACATAAATACATCAGTCTCGGAATCGCGGTAGGCGTTACACGGTAACAACGGAACCTGGTTTTCCCAGGAACTGCCTGGAAATCACCTGTGTCTCCACCAAAGGCTTCCTAGGAAAACAAGGTTCCGTTTTTGCCGTGTAATTACCGAAGTTATATTGGCGCTCAAGTTTTACCTTCAAATTTGGGGCCCAAGTGTACCAATCCCCATGTCCTCAGCGTGGCTTCGATCTGGGGGTCCATGATCGACTTATAAATGCAGTCCAGAGGATAGAAAAAAGGGCGGACACAATCCCGTCTGAGGTCAAACGATTCGACGACGATGACGACCGGACACCGCAACTTCAGCGAGGAGAGGAAGACAGAGCTTCGTCGAAGGAATCCGGAAGCAGCGCCGGGAAGACGTTTTTCTCTTCTCACTCGCTCTGACCGCAATCGCTCGCCCTCTCTCTTCGTTGCTCCAAACTCTTCGCGTCTTCAGATTTCCTGTTCCTGCACACACATCAAGCACTTTGATTAATACACGTTTCTTTCACTCCAATCCCAATGGTGGAGCCTTTCTTTCGCACTAACGGTCGTGTGACGTCAAAAAAGAGTCAGACTAAAAATCTTTCCATCTAAGAGGTGACGAGCAAACCCATCGCCAGATCACCACTTTGCAGCATTCCCAATATATTTGGCAATGGACTAGAAGTGAGTGTCCTAGTTAGTTGAATGCCAATTTAGGCACAATATCAAAATTATTGACAATATTTTAAATATTTTCTCTTCGAAGGCAAGATCTCTGTATCGTTCTATTTGAACGAGACACAATCGTATCACCAGAAACGTCACTACTGAAAGACGCTGGACCTAGGACAACAACGCTAGGAAGGAGCACAAGAACGGAAGTACAAAACGGCCGTTTCTGGACTGGCATATTTCTTCATACTTTCGTCTCTGACTTCCGGTTTAGCTGTTCTACTTCAGGGCAAGAGTTCCCTCCAAGTAACCTCTTGACGTCAATCTCTAAGGGCCAATAGCGCACTGGGAAGGAGCTCCAGGCCAGAAGTTCATGAACAAAACCATCACGAAGTTGATGGAAAGGCAGGTACGAGGGAGAGAACTTGAATGAGAAATCGGTGTTGGACCGCGGTCCAATGCTTTGAGGGCGCCAAGGTGAGTGGCGGACTTGCATGCAACGGATTTAACTCAGGCTGTGCAGTCGTAAGCAGTTTCCTACTGCTCAAGTGGTCGCCGAGGTGTCGTGAAATACCCCAACTCAACGCCGATTCAACAGTCGAGCTCGCATGTGATGCGAATTCGTAACGGTGAACAATCTTAGCAAGCGAATTCGTGTGATCAATAGATACTTCAGGCTGGGCTTGAAGCTAAGAGCAAGAAGAACAATACAGACCGGAAACAGTAGAATAATTTGTCTTTCTCGGAGATTTTACCAGGTTTGAACCAAAGTCTATCCAAAAATTAAGCTTACTTGAAATTTTGGATTGAGAATAACACTCATTAATAAATAAGCGTTATTTGGCAGCTGTTTCCGGTATGTTCGTCTTCTTATTCTTCGCTTCAGGCCCTGCTTCAAGTGTCTATCGGATCATAAAAGGGATCGTAATGTAGTCCACGCCACTTATGAATGACAGACGACAGAAACCAGTAGAAGTCAACAGCGGTAAAAAACATTCCACCACCTCTCGTATCCGTTCCAGCACATGAAACTTCTAATACTCCGCTTGCGTTCAAGAAAAGATTCGCTGCCCTGAAGGAAAAGCGCATCTTCCACCGCAAACTATCACGCAAAGTCTTCAGCCTCGAACACTGGTTGACTGAATAGGGTACTTTCATAGATCCCGAACCGGAAGCAAGCAGACGCCATATTGGCTGGAAACTAACCTCTCTTCGGTTCTAAAACTATAGCCGAGCTGTACAAATATTCCTCGCAAGACACATATGCACTGCAAGTAAGTATCGAATGACTGATAATGTTCAAGTGTGGCCGATACGTTTGACTATCGTCTCTTTGCCATGTCAAGTTTTGATCTACTTCCGCCAACAGGCGTCTGTATGCTTCCGGTTCAGGATCTACGAAAGTACCCTATTGACTTATACATACGAGAGCGAATTTCAAGTACGGTAAGCGTCCTGCAGTCAACATGACGGCACCTGACTTGCAATTCCCTCGTAGCAGCAAGATACTCCACTAACTGTAGAAAGTAAAGGGGAGTTTCCTTCAATCGGCTCATCAAGTGGTGGGGAACTGTCTGAGCAAGGTGAAAGACATTGCGTTACGCACAACACGTTAAATTTTAAACGGTATAAACGGTTCCTGGATTTCCCAGGAACCCCCTGGAAATCGCCTAAGTCTTCGCCATAGGGCTCCTGGGAAAACCAGGTACCGTTTTTACCGCGTAGTAAAGTTGAGAGGTCATCCTTGAAGCTCAAGCAGTGAACACGGGTATCAACGCAGAACTGACGCGTAACATTTCACCCGGGGGAGGGGGGGTCTGGGCCAGCGTAACGCCGCGTTACGCTGGCGAGGGGGAGGGGCAATACGTGCTCAAAGCTGCGCACCGTTCAGTCACTGAGCGAACTTAACACCGTGAACACAGAAGTAGCATTTCAGTTACTTGTCTCTGACACGTGACGTCCGGCTGAAATTCGCTGTCAGGAGAAAAGCTGGTGCGGGCAAAAAGCAGAGGTACCAGGAGGACGACGATGAATGAGCCGATGGCACCCTGACGAGTGAGGTTCAGGACCGCAGTTCTGCAAACGTGCGTTAAATCATATCCTATCTAGTCGTTCACCGATGAGTCTGTAACTCGATGGACCGTGTACCTCAGAGAATCGTAAGTGTGAAGCCCTGCCAGTGAACTGGGCTGCTTATCAACTATGTTACGCAGGCGGGACGGGGAATGGCCAGAGCTGCGTGTGTGTCTAGGGGACGGGGGTTTGTAACCATCTTCATGATACGTCAAGCACGTTAATAACATGAGAACAATTTTAAGAAGACTTTTGTATTATTCAAGGTAGAACAAAGGTGGACTGAAAGATAGGTTGGGGTACTCACATCATATAATTCTCTACGGCTATCCCAACCAGCTGATGCTCACAAGAATCGGCGCTGCCTATAGGGTATTTTAACGAATCCCTGGCCCGGAAGTCAAAGAACAAAAGTAAGAACCAAAACCGCTTCTGCGCATGCGCAGACGTCCCCCCTCCACTCTGAGGCAGCGTCTGCGCATGCTCAGAAGCCGTTTTGGTTCCTACTTTTGTTCTTTGACTTCCGGACCAGGGATTCGTTAAAATACCTTATTGTAGGCAGTGAAAGCTACTGTCTTGGTCTTCCGTGCCATACTAATCTGCGAGACGTGCTAAGCATCCGCACCGCCACGTTCGTCGGACGCCCAGTTGTAGAGATTCATACTTACGGTAGGGTGCACGTTAGGACGCAGACGACTTCAGCCAGGCGTACGGAGGACACTCACTCTGATCGGTCCCGGCAGCCGACGGCGGCTTAACTTAACGCGTGAAGAAACTACTTTCTTCTTTCTTTCCTTTAATTTCGCTTAGCTGTAGTCGACTGCAATCCACGTTTCGCAAGTGACTGGTCGCGGAAGCGAGTGAATAAAAGGCTAAAGGGCAACGTTTTTCACTTCGGGCCCAGTTGTGTAGGGTTTGTTTTGAATAGAGAGAGACCGGAAGTTAAGAGGGTTTGCGGATTCTGCTTGCATGTGCGTTTGCATCGCTGCCCTACGACTTCCGGTGAGCTCATTGCGCGTCTTCACCTTGTTTCTTTGTGTTCTTTCACGAACTTCGACTTGGTCCTCTATTTGATGTTGGACAGGGTTCTCTGCTCTATTCTAGCTTCCTCTGGCCTGCTGCTAACATCGGCGACCCGTGGCGCTACCTCACGGACATAATGCGAACTACCGATATGGCGGGAGATTTTGAACTTGGAACATATCAAACAAGGTTTGGGAAGTGAATTTTGATCCTTATGACCTAAATTTCAATGAAGATGCTTCCCATGATTAAATATTGTGGCCGAAAGTTGATCCCAGGCACATGATTGACTACTTTTTGGTGTTCCCAAGAGCTCGGGTTGGGGTGGTCCGACTAAAGCTTTCTCGACATCTTTTATTTTAGACCTAATGTTTTTTCTTGAATTATTGATTGACTATTTTTGTGTTTTGTGATCACTGATCATGTTAACCTAATGTTTCATTAGAACTTCAATGTTACTTCTTCTTGAACAATTGAGTGAAAACTTATTTATGCAGCTCCTTTTTTCTTTGACTTTTTGTACTCAAATGAAGTGAAAAATTAATGTTCCTCACCTTTGTTTAAAATTTGTATTAATTAAATCTTAATAAATACTAACCAATCGTTCACTTGCTCGTCCTTATCACAGTTTATAAAGAAATCGACACTACAGCCATAATTCTCTCTTAACTGTGATAATAAGGGCAAGCAAGTGAACAATTTGTTAGTATATATTAAGATTTAATTAATACAAATTTTAAACAAAGGTGAGGAACATTAATTTTTCACTTCATTTGAGTACAAAAAGTCAAAGAAAAAAGGAGCTGCATAAATAAGTTTTCACTCAATTGTTCAAGAAGAAGTAACATTGAAGTTCTAATGAAACATTAGGTTAACATGATCAGTGATCACAAAACACAAAAATAGTCAATCAATAATTCAAGAAAAAACATTAGGTCTAAAATAAAAGATGTCGAGAAAGCTTTAGTCGGACCACCCCAACCCGAGCTCTTGGGAACACCAAAAAGTAGTCAATCATGTGCCTGGGATCAACTTTCGGCCACAATATTTAATCATGGGAAGCATCTTCATTGAAATTTAGGTCATAAGGATCAAAATTCACTTCCCAAACCTTGTTTGATATGTTCCAAGTTCAAAATCTCCCGCCATATCGGTAGTTCGCATTATGTCCGTGCCGCAGCGCTGTATGTTGTCCCCTGAATGTAGGCAATTTCAAGGAGCCGAGGAACCAAGAATAGGGTACTTTCGTAGATCCTGAACCGGAAGCAAGCAGACCAGCAGACGCCAAATTGGCCGGATACTAACCTCTCTTCGGATCTAAAACTATAGCCGAGCTGTACAAATATTGCTCGCGAAACTCATATGCACCGCAAACAAGTTTCAAACGACTGTTTATTTTCAAGTGTGGCCGATACGTTTGACTAACGTCTCTTTCCCATGTCAAGTTTGGATCTACTTCCGCCAACATGGTGTCTGTGTGCTTCCGGTTCAGGGATCTACGAAAGTACCCTATTCTTTAACATTGCGGTATGTTGCCTAAGTGAAGACGAGCAGGAAGTAGAATAGAGTATGATAGTTGTCGTCAAGCAAAGGACGGGCGAAATATCTAAACCGGAAACTGTCTATGATTTTGGAATCATTGTACTGCATGAGTTCAAGAACTTTCCGAAGCGCCTACCTTGTTGAATAATCTAAAGCTTTGTCAAAGTACTTTTTGGTAAATGAAGGAAACACATTATTCATCTGCCTTCCTTTGAATCATGGTCGCTGCCTTGTTTAATTTCGACCGGCATTCGGTTGTGCTATCATCCTCATGTTCTTCCATCATCAACGATTAAAATACTGCGTTCTAGAACATAATGAACTCTTATTTGATAGGCGGCCATGGTAGAATAGATTCTAGTCGTGGCCGATTGAAGAACAAGCAGAATCACAAGAGACAACTTTTTAGCACTCTTACTTTAAATATTGAAGACTCTTTGCGTGGCAGAAGTTAGTTAGACTATTGTACAGTAAATACAACATACTTTCAGTGATGCACTGCGTGGCAGAAGTTAGTTAGACTATTGTACAGTAAATTCAACATACTTTCAGTGATGCACTCTATAAATGCCCAAAATGAGTCTTCCGTGATTCTTCTTGTTCTTCACTTGGCCACGACTGGAATGGTCTATTTTCGAGACACAAAGCAGTTACAGCGCTCCATCATGTGAATGCTTGAGGTGTTGTACCCATTCAGGCAGACGCTGTGCTGTTCTTCCGTTTAACACCTCTTGCGCTCTCGTTTCTCGTCCATCCACTCTCTACCGCGTAATCGCTTGCAACGTTTTCCATTTGCTACGGAACGTTGCTCGGCTCACCCTTCGGTCATTCCAGACTTCCGTTCCCGCTTCTTTTCTTTTAAATATTCCCTATCTTTTCCGTTCCTTTTCAGAGAATCAAGTCGGTCATTCGCTCGCAGTGACACCTCTTCGAATTCCATCGGCCAACCAATCAACCCTCATCTAATCAACTACCATCAAACCAACCGCATCATGAGCAGGTACGCTGTAATCAGTATATGTTGTTGGACTTGCTTTAAGTAGCGAAGCAAGAGCTCTACAGAGCGGACCCATTTATAGGAAGGTCTGTCTACGTCGGTTGCATCCAGTTTAGCAGGCTGAAAGTGGGGTGTGGGTGAAAATTTGTACGAAAAGTGATTAAAATGTTAAAATTAATTCACTTGATATTTTAACGTACAATGTTCTCCTATTAGCGACAGTATGTTCTAAAAGTCTGTGTTATGAACCCTTTGGTGAGTGGTTCATGTAATATGGAATGATGTTTGTATGAGCCTTTTCTGCTCACTCAACATTTAGAATCAATGTAGAAGATTTTTTCTTCCTACTCCGTCAACTAGCCACGCAGTCAGTTTTGTCTTATGCTGACCGTACTTCTTGGAGTAGCTCTTTGTGGTCCAAGTAACAAAGTAACAGAGAGATATTTCAAATATCTGGCCTCTTACTCAAATAGTTTTCCTTGAAGTGGTTAAAAATGGAGAAAAAACTAAGCTTTTCTAATAAAAATTGTGAAGTCTGCTGTTTGCTCTTCAAGAAGGGCGTACAGTTTAAGCGTATTTGTATGCTTACCGAGTGTAGAACTACGTACACTCTAAAAAATAATGGCATTTCTACTACACCGTCGTATGGTAAAAGTACCAACTTCGGTATGGGAAATGACATTCCTATACATGATTTGGAAAATTCCTATGCTTTTCGTTCTTTTGCCAATGCGGTGTAGTAAAAATCCGAACCGAGTATAGGAATTTGATTTCCTGTACTCGTGATCGGTTTTTTGCCACACTTTTTAGTAGAAATCCTATTACTTCAGGCCGTTGTATAGTGCTTTTCCTACAACGCATTAGTAAGAATCCCAAACATTTCTGAAAAATCTTTGGAGGAGAGAGGGGAACAAAACGGATATTCAATATTGGTAACAGGCTGCACAAGGACCAAGGCGGCAAAACTGCCCAGAGGAAAGTAAACAAAAGCTCATGTGTGTCAGAAATTGGCACTGTAGACGATTCGTTAACACTGGTTTAAAGTTATTTTGTATCTTGTTCTGCCCCATTATCTCATATGGTTTTGGATTATTTCGACTTCTTCAGTAAAACTTGAAATGGGTAAGTCTCTGAAAGTCGCGGAAACTCTGAGAACTATTTATGTAAATGAGCCACGGTTTTAAATCCTTGCGAAATTTTACGTGATATTATAATGAGACTGAAAATAAACGTAGCGCTCCAAAGCATTTTGACATCGTCTTTTGTTAAGTTACCTTGCAAAACGTAAACTGTGGGTTAGGGTATATGGTCCACTGTCAGCCGCCTGGCGCCAGGTTTCACAAACCTGCCGCTAGGTGGCGCTTGGAGCGCCGTGCCCGTTCACCAATAAGTATTTCCGATTTATGTTACTAAAGAAAATAATTTTCGACAACTATATCATCTGTTGCCTAAGTAAGTGTCAGCCCTAGCCGTTGGCTTTCAGTTTTAAACAAAATATGGCACTATAATCGAGAAAAACGCATCTCCATGTTGCCACTCGCTGGCGACTGCGGTCGGCCATTAGGTTGGGTGCACGCAAGATCTTCTTCATGTCTAGCTACGCGGTCCACCTCGTCCAAGGGTAACCTTGACAGGTCTGAACTGTCTTCCGAGTTTGAGATTACTTCTGCTGGAGTCCTCACTCTCACTACTTCATTTTTGGTAAAGCCTTCCTGTGAGATGTGCCGCCATGTTCTTCCGAATGATGATCCACTAAACAAGCTTTCCTATGCTTGAATAGGAGTTTCACCACCTCACGTAACGAAAATATCCCACAATTCGTATGGGATTTTTACCATACACGGTGTAGTATTTTTCCCACACCCTAATATAGTAGAAACCTAACAACATGAATAGGATTTTTGCCATATCGACATACGGTCAAATTACCATGTCCTGTGTGGGAAAAATCCTATACCGAATAGGTTAAATGCGTCCGATACTTTTATAGGATTTCTACCACAATTTTTTTTAGAGTGTATCAGTTTTACCAGTTTGGTCCCATACTATTTTAATCAGTGAAAAAAATTGTGCGACATTGCGTACAAATTTGTATATTTTCAGCGCGTTACTGACTCTTTGCTCAATTTGTCAGAACTGTTGGATGTAACTTGTTTGTGCTACCATACGTACTTTTCATTTCTTGATGAATTCAAGAATGAGCTAATAGTGTTGGGTGTGCTACCTTACGTACGTTTCATTTCCTGATGAATTCCAGAATGAATTATCAGTGTAGAAAAAATTTATTGTTGTAATTTTACTGCACTTGCTTATTAGATACTGAGTGTATTATCCGTGCTATAACAAATGCGCATTTTTTGAGAAAGTGAAGAACGTTCTGAGAGTGTGCTATACGCAACCGCGTAGTGCTCAAAATTGTGAGAGACCACATACACAGTAAAAACTCTACGAAGAATCGCTTCGTGCGTATTACGAAGAAAATGAAGGCATTTTAAAATCAACGGAGAAATGCTTCGTATTATGAAGCAAAATCCTTCGCAATACAAAGCATTTCTTCACTAGACGAAGCGGTTCTACAATGCCTTCATTTTCTTTGCGGTTTTGAAGCAAATGCTTCGTAGGCTTTTAAGAGGGTAGGAAAACTGCTCGTAAGAATTGAGTGCACTCCCAATTTTCTACTGAGAAATGCCGTGCTGTCATAATACTAAGCTAATTCTCAGTACTCTACGACACAAATCTATCATAATACAAAGAAATTTGTTTGTAATACTAAGAAACTGGTCATAAGTTACTGAGAACCCCTCACCATACGTTACTACCTTCGCTGTGCTGTCATAATACTAAGCTTTTTGTTCGTATTACGAAGAAAAAGCTCAGTAGGATCTTGGGAGTGTGTGTAACGTCCCCGTGCGTGTGTTCCAGCTTGGCGGTGCTGGCGGACCCGGGCGGCAGGCCCAAGGTGACGCTGCAGCTGCTGTGCGACGGCGTGCCGCTGCGCGGCCTGTCCCAGGTGGACGCCTCCACGGGCCGCGCCAACGTGCGCTTCGTGGCGCCGCACCCCGGCGGCCGCCTCACCGTCAGGGTGGCCAACGGCGGCGTCGACGACGGCGTCTACGTCCGGCTGGAGCGGGCGGAGCTGGGACCGAAGGACACCTGGGAGGCCTGCAGGAAGCCCGGGGTCGTCAACAAGGCCAACGTGCTGTTCCACGGCAAGAGGTAAGGGTTGTTACGAATCACACTTATGGTACACTACAAAATTCACTGTGTACTTATTATACATCTATAGGAGTGTACTTGGCAAGTACACATCTATAGGAGTATACTTGCCAAGTATACATCGGGCAAGTATACATCTATAGGAGTATACTTGTGAAAGCGGATAGGCGGTCCAAGTACACTCCTATAGGTGTATACTTGCCAAGCACACCTCTATGGATGTATACTTGCCAAAGGATACTCTTATGTGTACTTGGCAAGTATGCTTCTGTAGATGTGTACTTGCCAAGTACTAAGTACACAGTGAATTTTGTAGTGTAAGCAACAATGATACTTAGTATTTTCTAAGGAAGTATGACAAATTTCCTTTGTAAAATTATGGACATAAACTTATTGTTAGTACATTATTAAATATCTCCTACGTAGTCCTTTTTAAATGAAAAAGTACACAGAACGGTGCACAAATTACTTGCATAAGTACTGACAACATGATCGAAAAGTCAGTAACGTGCTGAGAGCGTAGCAGTGCGTTCTGTGTCTAGATCGCTCCGGCAAGAACAAGGGGAAGTCAGTCACTGTGAATTTCGGTGTACAAATGAATTTCAGTCGAAACTCGATGAATGTCAGTCAAATTCGATGAATTTCAGTGAATTTCACAAGTTTGATGAATTTCGGTGGACAAAGTTGACTGGAGTTAATTCCCCTTGCGCCAAATGGTGACCGCGACCCTGACGGTGTGTCTGCCGCAGCTTGACGGTGGAGCGCGACGAAAGCGCCGGGGGCGCAGCGTCCTGGTCGAGCCCCTGATGGACGCGCGGGGCCGCGCCGTGGGTGAGGCGGACGCAGAGGCGCGCGGCATCCGCCGCACCAAGTGGCGGCTCGGCGTCTGGCCCCGGGAGGGGTGCGGCCATGAAGTGTTTCTGAGCCAGTGGCGCCTGATCGACACCAAACTGGGCCTCCGGGAACAGCCCTTGCATGTCAAAACGCCCACCGGGGACACCATCCTGGCTGCCTCCGACTCGGTGTCTCTCGACTGGCTCAAGGTGAGTGTGAATGTTTGCCATGAGGATCTTTCCGTCCGAGTAACCACTTAGTGAAATCGTGTGTAGACTACACGGTATTATGCTGCATGACGTGGATATCATATGTGTGGCCTTAGAATGCCAAGGTTTGGCACATTTGACCCTCAAATGGTACTACGTTCAAGTGTGCCGTAAAAAATTGATATCAAAGAAGAAAGGTTGGGTGCAACGTAACAAGTCTGACTCATAATTTGCGTGGCCCGTTCGTGCCTGCCAACTTTTGGCCTCATTTTTCGTACTTGGAAACTTCAGTTCGTTTGAAACTATCTCAGACGTTCTGTGGTTTCTTTCATTCTACTTTTTTCTTAGCGTTGAACTTCCGTGCAAGGAACGGAATTTCGCACACTAAACTGGGGTAATACGAGACAATTTTGGTGTGCTTTGTACGGGAGTAAAACTTTCACCCGCGCTTTGGCTGTCTCAAGTCTGGATAACCGGAAATACTCAGCAATATTGAAATTTCTCTGGAATAATAAGGAAAGCTGCAATGAAATTTGATCCAGAAAGCGGAAAAAGGGAATAATTTTACTCTTCAAACTGAGTTATTATTCTATTACTGCGCCTTAAAATGGTTTGCTTTATTGCTTTAAGTTATTTTACTCAATTTCTAGTAGTTACGGAGAAAATGAGTTTTACCATTTTACGAAGTGGATTTTCAACGGAGATATGCTGACTTTGATAGAGTTTCAATTTTAACGGAAAGTCGTTTGTTACAGAAGTCCTACACGCAGTGACCTGATACTGACACTCGTTGATGTTATCTTAAAATTTAACTTGTGCTTTTTGATCTTCCTATCAGCTATGACGTTCCTTTGTTAAATGTTTCGTTCTAACAGTTTTTTGATTCTCCTGAAAAGATGTCTAAATGGAGTTGTCCCCTTCTTCAGCTTCTTGGATCATTTGTTACTCGACATGGTATTTTGTAATTTAACGCCCTCAAAACTGAAAAGAGAACTTAATTATCTGGTCGGTCAGTCATAGCATCAGGGGTGGATTCGCTTGCTTGTTTTAGTAGCACCATTTAAGGGGGCTCTTACATGTTAAAAGCACTTCTGTAAAAAAAAATTTTTTGATGTAGATCGATTCAGATTTTACAATTTCTGTGTTTAAACCCCATTAGATAATTGAGTAAGCGTTGTTTTGGCTTAAATTAAAGTTACATTGGACATTTTTTGGAAATTTAGTTGAAACGATTTAAAGTCTGGTTCTCGTAAGATTTTGTTCGCATACTTGCTCAGATCTGTGGGGGGAAAGTCAGGGAACCTCATTCCTAATAGCGTCATCGAATTGACTAGAATGGGCTCTTTATCTCCAATAGTTTTCAAGAAAAAAACAAAAACAATTTTTGGTTCTAAAATTTGTTTCAAAAAAAGGCAAAAAAAATTGCATTTATTTCTTTTCTTAAAAACTGTTCCCGATAAAAAGCCCATTCTAGTCAATCCGATGACGCTATTAGGGATGAGTCTCCCTGATGAAAAAATGTCCAAAGTCACTTTACTGTAAGCCAAAATGAAGCTTACTCAATTATCTAAAAGGGTTTCAACCCAGAAATTGTAAAATCTTATCAAAAAAATTTTTTTTACAAAGTGCTTTTAACATGTATGGTCCCCTTTAGCAGTGTGTAAAGGAATCGGAATTTTTTTGGGCAGAGTTTTAATACAACATTCTTCAGGGTATACGAATCTTGAAAACCTTGAAATCAGGGAAAAGTCAGGGAAAAATATAAGGTCAGGGAAATGTCAGGGGATTTCGCAAAATGCAGCAAAATGTCAGAGAAAATGTATTTACTGCGACACTGGACCTGTTTGCTGGACAACCACGGAGGAGATCGCGACACACCGGTCGTTCGAGTTCAACTCAATCAATGTTTTGATGCGCTCAAATATCAGGGAACTTTGCAATTTCGCGTCAGGGAAAAGCCAGGGAAATTCTCAATTATTTTTTGTATAAACCCTTCCGTTGATTCCAATGCTCTGCTGCCCGCAGGAGAGCGTGGAGCGAGAGCTCGGCATTCCCCGCGCCGAGCAGCGGCTGCGCACGTCGGACGGCTCCTGCCCCTCGAAGATGGCCGACGTCCTGGGGAGGCGCTTCCTCAGCCTGCTCGTCTGCGGCAAGCAACGTGTTGGAGCCAACCTCTGGTTCTGGGTGCAGCACCCTGCGGGCAAGGCGTTCGTGGAGGCGCTGTCGACGGACACTGTAGGCAGCGTGCTGGCCAGGGTTCGGCAGCACGGCGGCGAGTTGGACGGCCTGCACCTGGACGATGTCGAACTGAAAACCAGCCGAACCCTCGCCGACTACAACGTGGCGTGTCTGGACACCCTGGAGCTGCGGGAGCGCGGATCGCTGCGTGTGGCCGTCGCCGTGGAGCACGAGGGTGCCGCGGCGGCCACCAAGACCGTGAAGGTGGGCGTCAACCCGGACGACACCGTCGCCGAGCTGCGGAGGCGCGTCGTCTTGGTGGCGGTCGCCGAGCCGATGAAGCGCCGCCGCTTGGAGTACGATGGCGGCGTGGAGCTTCGCGTCGGGGAGGAGACGCTCGCCGGCCACCTCAGCGTGGAGGAGAGCGGCCTGGCTGCGCCGACGGCCCGGCCACCCCTTCGCTGCTTGTAAGTACCTCGCTCGAGTTTGCACTCTACATATTCGTAAGCGTACATTGTAGCTCTACCTGGAGCATGCCTGCCAAGCATGCACTGACAAATGCATACACGCTGACTGAAGCATACCTCTAGTGCCTAAGGGATAGGGAGTTACCTGCATCAGATAGTGTGTACCAGAGCCGTCCATTGTGTACGTGGCATGTATGCACTACTTGTAAGTGCGTGCTTGTCAGGCATGCGCTAGCTAGTGCGTGCTTGCAGGCATGCTCCAGGTAGAGCATACAATGTACGCTTTTGGGTTTGTGGAGCAGCTTTCAGATGTGTGCTAATTTTGAACAGAATTCAGACAGGTTTCTCTGACGTTCTAACAAAGTTTACAGGAGAGAATTTTGTTCATTTGTTTACAATAATTTGTTTGTTTGTGCAGGATTCCGTCATACGAAAACAGGATGACGATTAAAGTCTGCACATTGACCGGCAAGTTGGTCACAGTGCCATGCCAACCCAGTGATTCGATCGAGGTCAGTATCTAGTTGCTTCAGCCCCTTGTCCTGAAGCTGGATGACAACTCAAGGCGACATAATTCCCCCCCCCCCCCCGAATGGAAGTTCGTATGAGAAATACATGTGACGGATGACCTTCGCCGCCTGTATTTCTCACGAATACTTCCATATACTCCCATGCGCGGTTTAATTTTATCCATAATTTTGCCGTTGCAGATGATCAAGCAGCTGATCTTGGACATTGAGGGCATTCCGATCGACCGGCAGAGACTCATCTTCGCCGGGAAGCAGCTAGAGGACGGTCGCACGCTCTCGGACTACTACATCCAGAAGGACACCGTACTTCATATCGTTCTGCGTCTCCGCGGTGGCGGCGGCCCCGACGTCGTGCGCGGGCTGCAGGTCGACGAAGAGGCCGCCCCCGAGGGAGCTGAACCCATCGCCGCCCCCGCCGCCGGTGCGTCCGCCCCCGCGGCGGCCCTGACAGTGGGAAAGATCAGGTCGGGGGAAGTGGTGCCCCCTCAACGAACCAAGACCTGCCAGTTCCCGGTAGAATCATATCGGCTTTGCCCGTGGCTGCAGTTTGACGTTTTCGTTCTGTGATGCCGTGCCAGCTTTCGTTGTAGCGTTAGTTTAAGTTGGTCTGTGCCAGTCATTTTGCTGGTTGTAATTCACATCCCTGAATGTAACTGTTTAATTGTGTTTGTGCTCAACACCATTCCATGGCTCTAGTTGCTGAAAGTATCTGCTTACGACATAGGGTATGAAGCTGTTTATCCTTTTGAAAAACGGACGTCAACCTGCGTTCATAAGTTTGCTTCCAATCTGTTTTTAATTATGCTTACCTTGGTGTCTGAGGATGCAATGTGTAAATTATTGCCTATTTTATTCTCCTGAAAGTTTTTGCAACATCACGACATGTATGTCATTGAGACTTAATTTGTAGGTGCGCGTAAGCACTGTTATTTGTAAAGTGAATTGCGTTGGCGAATTTTATTGAATAAATTGTGCAATATTTTCATTTGTCATCGTGTTGTCATTTATTTACATGTACTTCAACTGAAATTCGTATCCCATGACCGTTATTCATGTCGCACTCTACGGTAATTTCACGATTTCAATGCTTAAAAGTAAAAGCCTCGGCCTTCATTGATACCTAACAGTACACTACACGTCAAAGTGTGGAATAAGCCTGCGAGACAAAACGTCACGTGTGACATCCCAAGCGAACAGCCGCATCACCGAGCGGGACGGGGGATGCACTCTCTCAACCTGTGATCCTAGAATCGACTATTACGTCTATTACGCCTCAAACTTATCGGGATTTGGCTGAAAACGGCCCAAAAGCAGACCACTTAATTCCTAAGTAGGTTGTTGTGCGCGCTAATGCACGAAACCAAACGTGCACTTCGTAACGCACGAATTTGTGCGCGACAATGCACGATTTTCTGTATACTTGCGCACGAAATCGGGCATTGTCGCGCACAAATTCGTGCGTTACGAAGTGCATGTTTAATTTCGTGCATCAGCGCGCAGAAAAACCTACATAGTAATTTAGTGTGAGGCAAGATTCGTGGTATATCGGCTATTACGGCTTCAATTATGAGTCATTAGGGACGAAGTGAACCGACTCTTACGCGATTGCATAGTACCTCCTCGCACATCGCGTTATAACAAATGTGACCAAGTTGGACATAATTCACATTTCACCAAGAACCGTAATAAGAAATACATTCCAAAAGTTTGGTTTCATTTCCTCGTACACTGTGGCAAAAAGCTACGGAAAATTCTGTTAATTTTTTTTTTGCCAGGATTCTCCGTAGCCTTTTTATCAATACTCTCGGTAGGCTCTTAAAGTATTCTCCGTAGGACCGCACAGTCCTCTCGTAGGACCGCACAGTCCTCTCCGTAGGACCCGTAAAACTCTAAAGTCAAACGGAGAACACTGTAAGGTCCTACGCAAAATACTGTAAGAGCCTACAGAGAATATTGACAAGGGGGCTACGGAGAATACTGTAAGAGCCTACGGAGAATATTGACAAGGGGGCTACGGCGGACAATTACCACAAGCTGTTTACACACTAAATGTCATGGGACTTTTTTTGTCCCACGAATGATGCAATTTTAAGCACATCCGGTCGTGATGCAATTTTGTGTCCGCCAGGCGGGACAAATTGTCAAGTGAAAGTACAATTCGCAGCAGGCGTCGGACAAAATGTGTTGCCAGACGGAAACAAAATTGTATCAGCGTCGGATGTGCTTAAAATTGCATAAATCGAGGGACAAAAAAAGGCCCATGACATTTAGTGTGTATACAGAATTTTCCGTAGCTTTTTGCCAAACGGCGCAGCTTCATCAACACTAAATCACTGCGTACCTTTTCACTGGTAAAACTTAAGCATAGTATTACCCTCTGTTTTCAAGCGTAATCAGTTTACGCTTGAAATCGTGTAATAGGTTCATCCGCCAAGTTTCCCCGTATCTAAATGCTTGGGGGAATTTCCAGTCCATGCTTCATTTCAAGCGTAATGTCTTCAAGCGTTACTTTATGCTGACTCAAGCATAGAGTTACGCTTTAGTTTTACCAGTGTTTGTGCAGAAGCTTCGCACAAAATTTAACATGCATTTTGAGACGCACGAGTTTGTGCGTTGCACTCAGCACGAAAAAGCGTTGTTTCGCACAAAATTCGTGCATTTCAAAACGCACGCTCAATTTTGTGCGAAGCTTATGCACCAAAAAGTACATAGTGATAGTGATTTAGTGTGTATGGAAAGATACTGGCTGAGGCAATACCACTATCTTCAGGTACTTCATATGTTTCCGGTGGCAGGCAAAGGAGAGACATTGATATCGCTAGACTACTAGAGCTATGAAAGAAATAATGAAGATGTGGCCTGCGTACTGTATGTACGCGGTTCGTCACGATTTCAAAAAAAAACTTTTGCGAAAAAAAAACATGTCTTTTATTCTGAAAACTTAAGTCCAACGTGCAGAAATACTTCTAGTGCTGTGCGAACCACGACAGCAGCGCGACCAGGGTCACCAGGATACCGGCCTGCAGCGAGGCCGCCCCGCACGTGCACATCCTGTCCAGCATCTTGTTCGTGCAGTTCTGGATGCACGACACGTCGGTGCCGCAATGGAAGAGGCAGGAAGGGCTGTCGGCCGTGGCGTCGTTCATGCACTTGGTCAGGTCCGTGATGGCCGACCTGAAGCGGAGACGGCCAGTTTTAAGCAGGTGGTACCTTCACCTTCAAACATCAACTGAAGAGTGGGGTGGGCTGAAAGAACACTTTTTGTCTCTGATCGGAAACGGGCACCCGAAACTTTACCCTCAAAGTGAAAACCGAAGATTTTGTCCGATCTGAAAAAAAAATTTGCAGGTGCGTTTCTACTGTCAAGTGGCAACTTTTGCCGGGCAGGCACGGACTAGCTCGGGTTGGTAGGGTTTGAAATCGAACATGCCCCCCTCCAAAATGTATCATTTCGGGACCCTTTCACTGAAAAACAAGTCTGGTCAAAAGTACCAGACCAATCCTAGTTAAACGAGTACAAATTTGGCCAGTACAGAATTTTTGATCACTTTACGGCGATGACTGAAAGGGTCTATTGGCATGCACTACACATGTGCCGATAAAATCCTTCTAAGAACTGCTCGCTCTACAAATCAAAGAGTGTACATGGTATGCTCTAACTGGAGCATGCCTGCAAGCACGCTCTAGCTAGCGCATGCCTGCCAAGCATGCACTACATACATGCCATGTACACGCTTCCTGACGCAGAAAACTCCCTATCCCTTATGCACTAAATGTATGCTTCAGTTAGCGTGTACATGGCATGTATGCACTAGTTAGTGCATCCTTGGCAGGCATGCGCTAGTTAGAGCGTGCTTGCAGGCATGCTCCAGTTAGAGCGTACCATGTACACTCTTTGATTTGTAGAGCGTTGTTATACAAAGAAAACGAAGGCTTCGCAGCCAACGAAGGAAATCGTTACAGTACAAACGATTTTGTTTGTAATACAAATAAAAAATTCTTTGTATTACACTCGAGTTCCTTAAAAGGCATGCACTAGATAACTTGGGATGCTCCGTGTCCCAAACTTGTGAGCGTCCCAAGTTATCTAGTGCATGCCTGTCCCACACTTGGATTTGCAGTGAAACAGCGTGAGACTGCCGCACACTCGGATTTGCAGTGGAGCGGGCGATTCCTCACTTGGTGCCAGAGAGCCGCAGGATGGCGTCCCTGGCCTCGGCCGCGGAGGTCGAGGTGGGCGCCGTGCGGGTCATGGCGGGCTTGCAGTCGCAGATGCACTTGATGGCCGTCCTGGCGCACTTAACGGCGCAGTCCTCGTCGGTGCCGCAGTTGACGGTGCACGGCGTCTGCGCCGACTGGCACGACGACATGCAGTCGGCCGAGGAGGCGGGGATCGTCGCCAGGAAGGCCGCGACGGCCAGGGCGGCGAGGAGCGTCCGGGACACCTGCAGAGGCCCAATGTCAGTCAGAGCCCACCCACACGCTAAATGTTTATGCAGAATTTTGTACGTGCCACTTGCACGATTCTGTGCATGCGGGGAATTCGCATAATAATATGCGTGAAAATGCATAAATTTCTGCGAATTTCTGCACAATTTTATGCACAACGTCACGCAGGTTTAAAATCGTGCATCACGACGTACAGAATTCTACATAAACATTTAGTGTGCAGCTCGTTGCGGAATGTTTTAAGCACGTGAGGTGCAATACAAACTTTTCAGTTTGTTCCACGAAGAATGTTTTCGTACATTACGAAGTATTTTAACGCCTCACACCTTACGAAGTATTTTGAGCACACCACTCACTTTTGCGACACGATGAATGCGTCCTTAAATTACAAAGTCTTTTCTTTGTAAGCTTACGTAATGTTAAAAAAAACTTTCTTACATCTAGCTTCTGTTGTTTCTTAGGCTTAAAATAGATTAAGAAGTTTTTGAGAGAGTGACAGGCGTGGATCCAAAAGGCGAGGGGAATCAGGAACCGTTTTCACCGTTAACGGATGAATGGATGGGATGGGATGAGTGGGATCGGATGCAGAGCTAGAAGCGGTAGCAAGACCGCTTACAAATGCAACTTTGCCCCTTCCTCGGGGCGGCTCTGGATCAGGGCTGGGACAGATACCTTATATTTTTACCTAGGTACAGATACAGATAGTAGATCAAAAAAGTACCTAGGTACAGTTACAGGTACTTGATCGAGCTCAGTACCTAGGTACAGTTACAGGTACTTTGGCAAAATACCTAGGTACTTTTCAGGTACTTTCAGTTATTTTGATATTTCAACACATCCGCCCAGTAACGCAACCAAAACAAACCTCGCGCGACTTTTTCGTCCCTTTAAACTTTCTTGCGTCAATGACCCTTTTCATGCCAACGTGTGTGCTGTTTACAACCCCGATTCGTCACGCCGCATCGCCGGCGGCTCCAGGGACCATCCTTGACCTCGCTCCTATAATGGGATGGTTCCGGTAACGCACTTTAGGGACAAACCCTAAGAGCCCCGCTGAGATGTGTCCATTGTTTCATAGTGCAAGTCCTCTGCGTTCACCTTGGCAGTGCATGCGGTGACCAGACCTGCCACATGGAGCCCGGAGGAGGCACATAAAAAGGGGAGGGGGCCGAATATCTGTTTCTTCCCCGCAAACAGGCAGTCCTCTGAGTGTCTTTCTTTATCCCCGCACTGTTTTGAGCGCATCTCATTACCCGTCTTTCCCTACATTCGCGCCCAAAAGTACCTATAAAAGTACCTGCAGTTCTAGGTAAAGTTAATGCCCAAAATGTACCTAGGTACAGGTACAGTTACAATTGTGACTTGAGTACCTAGGTACAGTTATAGGTACCAAAAAAGTACCTAGGTACAGTACCTAGGTACTTTTTACCTAGGTATTTCCCAGCCCTGCTCTGGATCCGCCACCGGTCAAAGAGGTCGGCCCGTCTCGTTACATAAACGTGACGTCACTTTCGCGGAACGTGAATCGAGTCTAGTGCCGTGAACTGGTCGCCCTCTCCTTTCTTCCGAAAGTGACGCATATCTATCTGCCCGGGGAATACTGTTCGGACGCACCTTCGCCGATTGCTGATAACGACGTGTCCCTCCTATCTCTGGAGGCGCACTTTGACTCAACATGGCTTTGACGCGGCATGAGGAAAACACACTAGACTTCGCGTGGTGCGACACAGGTGCAAAAGGACCGAAGGACTTAAGGGGGCACTGTCTTGCAAGCGTACGACGCTCCAGTCACAGAGGTGGAATTGGGGGTAAAGCGGAGGGGGGACATTGTCCCCCACCTTGGCTTCTGTAGTACAACAAGAGTACAATGAAAACTGAGGGGAAAAGGTTTATCGAGGATTGTATAAAGTACAATGAGAATTGAACAAAATAAAACGAGGCCTGGCCTGAATTAACCCCACTCGTCCTTGTAGAATTTTAAAACTGAGCACATGCACCACGAGAGGAGATAAAGGCGATGATTTTGCCGCGACAGCGTAGCTCAAAGTTAATGTGAGCGTGAACTTAGGTGGGGGGAAGTACAGCCAGAGGGAGGTAGCGCCTGCGAGCAAGTAGGGTAGGCAGCTAGCCACGCAGCGGAGCGTGGCGGGCGTGCCTACCTTTCACTTCGCAGGCGTTCCGGAGGCAAGTCTTGTAGGAAGAGCAAATTGTGGCATTTTTCTGCCGAAAGCAATGCATTTTTCACGGTTTCTCGAGCTGCTCCAAGGGTGGGCCAACACGATCTTTTTATGACGGATAATGTTAGTTCGATCCTCTTTCTTCTAATTCCAGCCCTGGGATTGGTCAAAATCGCGCACTGTTAAAAAAAATTACTGAAAATTCATAATTTTTTGTAAGAAGTCGATTTACTTACATTCAGTCTGAATTTTCATACCAAAACTTTCATACTTCGCGGTCTGAAAGTTTCTGAATTTTCTGAATTTTCAGATCAACATGTTGTATGAAAAATGATACCAGTCGGTCTATTTTATCAGACTAAGTTGTACGAAGAATATGAACAGTCGCACTAAACAATGCCACTCTGTCGAGTAGAGCTCAATACGGCGAACTTTTGCCATCGGTTTATCGTACACGCTCAGCGGATCGTCTCGGCTCAAAAATTAGGTACACGGCAGTAGACTCCTACTTGCAAAGGTAGTGAAGAGTCTAGAGGTGACTGCTGAATTGCGAGGGAGAGCGGCCTTAGCCCAACCACGCGCCGACCCGTGGCCATGCGCGAGAGTGAAGTTGTATTCTTTGTTATTTAGCTTATACTGCACTTATTAACCTGAATCTTGCTTTGGTGCGCTCATGCCCTTTCAGACAATCACTTGGAATAAGTTTGTAACAAAATATTCGCAATTTCGCCTTCAAGTGGCAATTTTAGCTCCAATAGATCGTCCATGCGACACTAGCGCCACCTAGCGGATAGAGCAATAAGTGTCCATTTCGGAGCTCTGAAACATTCTCTATGCTTTTACGACACTAAACGTAAATATTATTTGAAATACAACAGTAGTATTAATAAAAGTTCTGAGAAAATCGAAAAATGTACAAAGGGGACGGGGTTTTTTCACTCGTTTTCCGATTTCACAAGTATGAATTTAGTTTTCGGACGACAATGTACAAAACTTGATAACCATCGCTCTAAATATTCAGACTTGCTAGTCTAAATTCAACTTTCAGACAACAGGTCAAACTTTTCAGACAGTTGGTCTTAATATTCGTACCATTTTATGAATTTACGATTCAGACCACCAAGTAAGACGAAATCAGTCTGAATTTTCATATTTTTTTTAACAGTGATGCCCATCACCAAAACTCCGGAAATAAAAAGAAAATGACTGAAAAAAAAAAAACAGAAAAACAGCCATGGACAAAATTAGAGCAGTCCAATCCGAAAACCGACGCTGGATTCGTGTCTATCGGCCGATTTACATAACATTTGTGATTTTGAGCCCGCAAGAGCCAACGGGGACCGACCAACAACAATTTTTACATTTTGACCAAATTCACCCAAATTGTGTCAGAAAAACTCCTCCATAGAATCCAAACCATGCGTTTTAAACCCACAATATTTTGAGGCTTTTCGAAGACCTATAATAAAAAGTACCTTTGACCCAAAAATAAACGAAATCGGAGATGGTTATGTTCCTCGATCGGACTCCTTTAAAAACGAGCCTCCGTTGTACTTTTTTTACAGCATTCGCTGTACTTTTGCTGTACTATTAACCCCTTTTTTGGCAGTGCAATGTACTTTGTGCAACAACTGTTGTGCTTTTAAAGTACAACCCATCTTCACCATGGTAAACCTAAAGCGGAAGTTGCGCTCGAAGACGTTAGGCTCGAAATGAAAAGTAGATTAGAGATTTCCCCATGCATTTAGAAAGAAGAGGGCGGACACCCAAAATCAAAAGCTGTGCTCCAAGGGCCCAGTGGATCACGACATGATTGGAAGGCTTACCATGGTGGAAGTGATTAGTCGTGCGTCGCTTGAGGTACTGAGTCGGCAACGCTCGTCCTACTACTAATCACTTCGACCAGAGCGGCCGACCGAGGGACCACGAGTGGCGGGCGTTCGAAACTTCGTGCCGTCGCCTCGCTTGCTCACTTTGGGAAGTGCGACAGACCTGCGGCAAAGTCGAGCGTTCGGACGTACCTCTGCCGATAACGGCTTATCGCATCGCACCTATCTTTAGACCAGACGAAACGTCCTGTCTCCGGGTGACTAATGTTCCTTCTTTTTTTTTTAAAGTCGATTCGTCACCAAAAGGAAAATTGCTCGCCCCTTCTTTTACTGCGTGCAGAACTGCTTAGGGTAATATGAGATAATCTTGGGGTAACTTGAGAGACCCTAGTTTGGTAATAACGAAGGTATGCCCTTTTCTTGATTCAATTTTTAGAGGTGAACGAGTAGGGTAGAGACATCACATGAAAGTAGAATTACATCTCTGTAGGTGCAAATAATGTGTCCCAAATTACCTCGAAATCGTCTCATGCCACCTGTTACGCTCAGGTGGATAAAGGGTGGTTGGCTGTTATTTTTGGTCTCCGTAAATAAAAAAAAGGAGGATTTGAGAATAATTTTCTGGGTCACCGCCTGTTGGCCAAGCTGTTGGCGCATTTAAATGGCGCGGTGGGTCATTCTCCACAAAATGTGACGATTTGATGCCCCTGCCCCTCGCCCTGCCCCTTTGAGACCAATACATGACCCGTTGTTTCAACTCATATTCACCTTATTTGCTTGAATATTTTAACTCCGCAGGTGTCAATTTACGCAAGATCCGTAGTCATTTCCTCCTCTAAATAAGGTGAAAATCCAATTTTTCTCAGAACCTAGCACTCGACTTAGTTTTGCATTGAGCCTGCTGAGACAATAAAAACAAACCCAATTTGAACATTAAATGGACAACTTTTAGTTTTTCACAGATTGCAAGTCCGAATTGTTACGTTTTCGGACAGTATGACCCCAATGCCTGTACGATTTAACTGAAAAGTAGAGTGTACACTACAAAGCGGGCAGTCTCGTCCCTGTACCCTTTTTAGGGGGTTTTTACCCCTCTTTTGATGACGATGATTTTTTTAAATATGTCTCTTAGAGATGGTCGGTGTTTTTGGAAGTTGGACTGCAAAGAAAACTTGGAGTTATAAGAAAGGTGTGCCATAAATGAAGAGATAACTCACATTTCAAATCTCGTTGCAAAGACGTTTTAGATTGTGAGCGGCAGCCTGAGCTCCGCTTGTTATTTAGGCGGCGTCGAGGAACCCTTCCTGTTTTCAGCTCTCGGCTCACCTTGAGAAGACATCGCTCACCAGCAGAAGACATCGCGATTTTTTACAAAGTCCGGAAATAGATTTATTACATGTTACATTTATGACATGATTAGATATTACATGTTTTAAGAGTGACACATTTTCTTTAGGTGTAGACGCAGGTGCGCTAGTGCTCCCTATGGGATGCGCAAACCACCGTGAGTTAACAATATACAAAGAAATAAACAGATAATGAGTTCAGCTTTAACAGTAAATCATGGAGCGGTCGCATGCACTAGATAAAATTGTACATTCGAGGAGCTGCAAATCATCAAGGCCACTTGAAGCAGCGTGCGCTAGCGCTCCCTTTGGGATGCGCAAACCGCCGTGAGTAAACAATTTAGAAAGAAATTAACAGATAGTGAGGTAAGCATTAAAAGTAAATCATGAAGCAACAGGCAACACTTGATAAAATTGTACATTCGAGGAGAGGCAAATCATCAGAGCTCCGTCGCCAAGCTGTGTGACGCGAACGTATGTCAGTAAAAGTACATCATGAAGCAACCACCACAACTTGATGTAATAGGAGGAACGGCAAATCATCAGGGCCACTGGAAGCAGTAGCTGCCGCAGCACTCGGCCGCCCAGCTGTGCGATGCGAAAGTATTCCAGTACTTCCAGCCGCCCTCGGCCTTGTGTAGGCACCACCGACAGTCGCACCCGCTCGGGACCCTCCGGCCAGCGTGTTCAAGGCGGAGGTGCAGCTGTTCGTTGCGTTGGAGGAGGTCCTTGATGGCGGGCTCGTGCAGCATGTCGTGAATGAAGTGCGTCGTGCCCAACTCCAGCATGGCGAGGCACGGCGCTGACTCGGGAGTCACTGCCCGCAAAAACTCTTCAGTGGGCAGAGTGCGCAGGCGAAGTGTCGTCAGGGAGGAGAAGCGGTGGAGTGCAGAGCCCAGCAGGTCCCACGGAAAGTCAGAGTCAAGTATTAAGTCCAGCTCTTGAACAACTTCGGCGAAAGGGGATTCGGTAACAGTCAAAATGGATTCATGGTCAATGTAGCCACGCAGCGCCTTAAACTCTAGTTGAGGGTGGAGGCCCAGAAAATCAAGTGCTCCCGGAGGGAAGACGTTTTCATCATCATGCGGAACCAGTCCCAGAAATTGAACTACTCCCGGAGCATCGTCATCAACAAGATCATCATCTCCTGCATCGTCATCAACAGGATCATTATCTCCTGCATCGTCATCAACAGGATTATTATCTCCTGCATCGTCATCAACAGGATCATTATCTCCTGCATCGTCATCAACAGGATTATTATCTCCTGCATCGTCATCCACAGGATCATTATCTCCTGCATCGTCATGAACGGGATCATTAACACCTACATCGTCTCCAGCATCATCAGCAATAGGTTCATCAACTACAGGATCATCATGTCCAGCATGATCACCTACAGGATTATCATCATTGTCATCATCTACAGGAAAATCATTTGCAGCATCGTCATCATCTACAGGAAAATCATTTCCAGCATTGTCATCATCTACAGGAAAATCATCTCCAGCATTGTCATCATATACAGGAAAATCATTTCCAGCATTGTCATCATCTATAGGAAAATCATCTTCAGCATTGCCACCTTCTACAGGAAAATCATCTCCAGCAATGTCATCTTCTCCGACATCATCATCAACAGCTCCCGCATCGTCAGCTACAGCAAAAATGGACCAAATTTCGAAGCTCACAGACTGCAGCTTAGGCATACCTAAAAGCGTGGGCAAAGAAAAGTATTGAGGAGGCAGACCCACGTACGTCAGAGTTGACGCGTGCGTTTGCAGTAAATACTCGAGGAAGTAATCAACTTCATAAAAGCCGATGCCAAGGTATAACAGGTTGGTGAGGCAAGGCCTGGCGTGGCCAGCCCGAACCCAGAACGGTGTTGGAATCAACGGTGCTGAACAGACCAGGGTGAGTTCACCGATATCTAGATTGTAGACCAGCTCCAATAGAGAGTCAGGCATTTCCCAACTGTTGTGCGGAATATTCCAGTCGTCCACATGCATGAAGACCGGGCGTGACTTATTTAACTCGAGCGAGCTGAAATCTAATTCAAGTTTCTTGAGGCCCCCGAGATTGGCGACTCGCTGAAGCACCTCTCGGGCGTAGTAGCCGTCCCCGCTGCCATCGTCACCCAGCCTGAGGCTAGCGACCACGCACGCACTGTCGGACAGGGCGGAGGCCGCGAGCTCCATCCCCTGGGACACGTCCAGCTCGGCCAGGCAGGGGGCCAGGCGCAGCGCGGCGATCGGCAGGGCCTCGCCCCGGATCTTGAGTCGGGCATCGCGCCAAAGGGACCGGTGCAGGCTGAGGTCCCGGAGGCGGCGGCACACCGGCCGGCAAGTCATGAGGTCCAGGGGCCCCAGGTACGCCAGCACGGCCAGCAGCGCGTCGTCGGGCAGGTCCAGGAGCTGCGAGAACACCACCACGGAATTAGCACGGCAAACTCCAAACTCGGCAGGGATTTCAGTAGTCGACGCCTCTTACAAGAATAATTCTAACTGCCGGGGTAGATCCGAGATAATCGTAAGTGCCACAGCAGATCCAAGACCATGCTAACTATCAGTGCAGATTTAGTACCATCCTAAATGCAGAGGTACCTTAAACAGTTCATGAACTACCGTGAACCGCAATATCTCCGGAATACATGTCCACGTAAGGATGACACTTTTTAAGGGGAGGTTCTGGCAAAAATGCTCCTACATAGGTCCGACTGCGAAAATTTGTTAAAAATTTGATGTCTTACCAAGTAATTGTTAAAATTATTCATTGAAACTATTCATTATTCATTATATGCCCTGAACCCAGTCGCAGAGCCTTTTTCTCCTATTTGGGCTATAACTTTAAAAATCTTCATGCGCATACTATTTTGACGTAAAAGGTTAGCCTTGACATTTTTCACTTCTTCGATTCAGTTTCAAAAGATGCCGGCATGCACAACTTAAAATGTAAATTACATTTATATTCGCAAGGTTTCTAACCAAGCATTTCACCATAATAGATCACAAATGTACAAAATAGACAAGTTCAAGGGACTTTTCAGCTTAAGAAGCTTACAATTAATAATAAAATGATAATTTTGAGCTATGCATGCCGGAATCTTTAGAAAATGTGTCGAAGTGAAAACTGTCAAGGTCAACCTTTTACGACAAAATAGTATGCACAAGAAGATTTTTTTAAGATACATCCAAAATAGGCTCAAAAAGACTCTTCGACTGAGTTCAGAGCCTGGGATGTGCCTTCAGAAGTCAAATTTTGGTCTCCTCGATGAAAGATTTTATATTTTGAACAAGTTATGAAAGTGGGATCCATTTGAAAAATAGTGAAATTTTCACCAGAACCTCCCCTTAACAAATCCTTTGACAATTCATTTCACGCAGTATGAAGATTTAGAGGAAAGAACGCTTTTAACATCATTAACCGTTAGGATACACTCTCAGACCTATGGACTTCTGTCTCTAGCTTGTAAAGTTTATTGCGTAAACGTATCAAGAACCTATAAAGCCCCAATCCGACTGACTCACTCACTGACTCACTCACTCACTCATAGAAATGTTTGGGGTGAAGGAGTGGTCGTAGAGACTTGCGGTTTTTTCCATTCGATTCCAAATTTGATGGGAAAATTGGGAAAAATCCCAAAAGTTCAAAATTCCTCACCGTTTCCGAGAAAACCTACTTTATCTACAAAAAAGGGGAACAAATTTCTCACCGTTTCCGAGCGAACCTACTCAATCTTCAAAAAAGGGGACCGACCGACTAAAAATTTTTATTCGCCCCATCGGTAGGTCTGGTCGAGACATTTCCGAATCTGTGCCGCAATCCGGTCTCCGTCACTGGCAACATCCTAAAAAAACCATTAAATAGGCCTAAATTCAACAACATCCACTCAATCTTCAAAAAAGGGGACCGACCGACTAAAAATTTTTATTCGCCCCATCGGTAGGTCTGGTCGAGACATTTCCGAAACTGTGCCGCAATCGGGTCCTCGTCACCGGCAACATCCTCAAAAACGATTAAATGGGCCTAAATTCAACAAAATCCACTCTATCTTCAAAAAAGGGGACCGACCGACTAAAAATTTTTATTCGCCCCATCGGTAGGTCTGGTCGAGACATTTCCGAAACTGTGCCGCAATCGGGTTCTTGTCACCGGCAACATCCTCAAAAACGATAAAATAGGCCTAAATTTAACAAAATCCACTCAATCTTCAAAAAAGGGAACCGTCCGACTAAAAATTTTTATTCGCCCCATCGGTAGGTCTGGTCGGAACATTTCCGAAACTGTGCCGCAATCGGGTTCCTGTCACCGGCAACATCCTTAAAAAACGATAAAATAGGCCTAAATTTAACAAAATCCACTCAATCTTCAAAAAAGGGAACCGTCCGACTAAAAAATTTCATTCGCCCCATCGGTAGGTCTGGTCGAGACATTTCCGAAACTGTGCCGCAATCGGGTCTCCGTCACCGGCAACATCCTCAAAACGATTAAATAGGCCTAAGTTTAGCAAAATCCACTCAATCTTCAAAAAAGGGAACCGTCCGACTAAAAAATTTCATTCGCCCCATCGGTAGGTCTGGTCGAGACATTTCCGAAACTGTGCCGCAATCGGGTCTCCGTCACCGGCAACATCCTCAAAACGATTAAATAGGCCTAAGTTTAGCAAAATCCACTCAATCTTCAAAAAAGGGGACCGACCGACTGAAAATTTTTATTTGCCTTTTCGGTAGGTCTGGTCGAGACATTTCCGAAACTGTGCCGCAATCGGGTCCCCGTCACCGGCAACGTCCTCAAAATCATTTCCGAAACTGTGCCGCAATCGGGTTCCCGTCACCGGCAACATCCTCAAAACGATGAAATAGGCCTAAATTGAACAAAATACAACCGTTTCCGAGCAGTAAAAGCCATGTAATATATTGCCGGAGAAATCAGAAATGAAAGACGCAAAAGAGGCCCATTAGTTTGGCCTTCGGTCACGTTGACCATAATGAACACAGATCTTATTCTTGTCAAAGCAGTCTTCAATATTTTCCGGACCTTGAATGCCGTTGACTGCCACAGTAGCCAATACAGGACAAGCTATCTATTTGGGCAGTAATAGTACCTTAAAAATTAATGGTCAAAAGCAGTTAAATAGACCCTTCCAAAAAGCAGGACAGTTACTTCATTAGAAAATTTCCCTTTGGTCACCACGGACTTACTAAAAATACTTCGGTACGCGCCCCACACATGCGGGGGTCTGGGGGCGAGCCCCCAGCGAGCAGCATGTCGTAAAGGTCTGTGAAATGAACCCTTAAGTGAGTGGTTCATGTAACATGGACTGATGTATGAGTGCGCCTTTTCTGGTGACCCAACACTCACGATTAATGTCGAAGAAATTTTTTTCTACTCCGTCAGCTAGAGTAGAGACGTATTCAGTTTCGTTTTATACTGACCATACTTCATGGAGCAGGTCTTTGTGGTCCATGTAACAATGTAACAAGGAGGTATTTCAAATACCTGGCGTCAAAGTGGTAAAAATAGAGAAAAAAACACATTTTTTCCAGTTAAAAATTGGTTAAGTTTGCTTTGTCAAAACAAAAACAAAATTCAAATATCTTTCTGTTTCATATGTGAGTATAGGGGTCTACGTAACTCCAAAATAAATTTCAGATCATTCCCTCAAAAAGCTTTGAGTGCTTATTTTTCCACCAAAAGCTAATTTTCAATGAAAACAGCCTACTGTGGCTAAATCGGTGGGTAGATTTGGATGAAATGTGGTGTGTGAGAGTTTCCTATTTAGTACTTAAACACCCTAAAGTTTCGACTACGACAGATAATTGGTATAGAAGTTTTCACTTTCACCCACACTTCACCTTAAAGGTCTTAATACCTTGTACAATGAACACAATAGTAGTGCATAGCCGGGGAGAAAATAGTGCATTTTACGTTCGAACAAAAAGCTCTTTGGAAAGAGATAAAAAGTCATTGCGAGACTGACAGTGTAGCTCTGAATCAACACAAAACGTTGGGATTGGCTTGGATCTAATCCGGCAACTGACTCAGGGGAATTGCCCTCTGGTGGTCGCGTTGTTTATTCCCGTTCTGACGCTGACTTCCGGTCTAAATTTCCTGCCAAGTACCCTTTTCAAGCTAACTGGAATTTACAGATCTTGCATGAACACTAAGGAGCAATTAAACGACGATAGTTAGCATCTGTTTCCGGGTACTGTCCTCCCTCTCACCCTCTCTGGGCTAAGATAGGTCGGCGCAACCGAGATGCATGCTGGGAGACCAGGCAAGCCGGCAGGCAAGCTGGCAGGCAGGCCTCCGCTGCACCCAGCGACGGAGACGGATTCGGGAGGGATTCGTTCGGTTGCGCCGACCTATCTTCCACATGACCTAACTCTGGGCTCCGCTGGAAGTTTCAGAGGGGAGATAGTGGGAACCGAACAACGCTTCAGTAGTCCTTTGAATCGCAATCAGCTGGAATTTACTCACAGATCGGTCCATTACGGTGGGATGTGAAGCACTGGCGAGTTCCGTGCTGGGCGTATGGTATGGTAGTGAAAACTGCAGACAAGCGTCAACAAGTCTCAGAGGGTTTCAACCGCCGCCCCGCACTGAGCAACTATTCTTGATCTGCCGAAGTCCGCTGCTCTGAAACCACCTGGGCCAGAAAGAAACATGAGAAATCTTATTCCAAACGCATGAGAAATCTTTTGTCAAATGCTGAGTCAGGTTCTTTCTGCGTTAGGACCCTTTCAGTCGTCGCCCAATAAAGGACATGAGTGATCAAAACTCAGGAACCAGATGCACACCACCTAGCATCCACTGCTATGACCTTCGGCCACACTTCAAAGCCGGTTTACTTGCCACAAATTTGGCAAGCCGCTTTGAATGCCTTGGCAAGCTTGGCCCGGAAGTGCTCCCCAGCTTGCCAAAATTTGGCAAGCTTGGCCCGGAAATACTTTTCACCCGGCGACGAGTCTTACTCTTCCAATTACCATTTAAAATAAGGTAATACCTGTGAGTGATGTGTTCCTTGGAGATGAGCGAGATGTTACGCTGCCTTGGGGGCCGTTCATTGATAGACCTTTCCGGGCTAAGCAACTTGTTCAGTACACTCGGATCTTTGCGCCGCCACACTTTAAGATCCAGCTCATTTGTGGCGAAACGGAAATGAACTCTGTGTCTACTGGAGTATCAACAACAACGAGTTTAATGCCATTTCGCTGCAAATAGGTTGGGTCTTACAGTGTGGCGGCGCAAAGATTGGGTTATTGTACAAGAAGCTTAGCCCGGAAAGGTCTATTACGTTACGCAGGGGGGGGGGGGTGTCCCAAAGCGAGTAACGTAAGTAGTGGACGAATCGTTTGCACTCCCCCGCCCATAAGGTCAGAAATCAATTGTGGGTCACTCCGCAGGTATCAATTTCATTTCCCCTCATAAGGGAAGTTTATTTTCGTTGCACTGGTTCCGCACAACGCTGAGGTACGTGAGGGGCGAGCCAGCGTAACGTTACGCCAAATACTTCCAACAGGGTACTCCAATGATCCTATAAACGGATGAAGAAGTAAAAGAGTAAGCCCTACAAACAGATTCTGCGCATGCGCACCGGGCGGTGGGAGCATGCGCAGAACCTGTTTCAAGAACCTATAAAGCCCCAATCCGACTGACTCACTGACTCACTCACTCACTCACTCATAGAAATGTTTGGGGTGAAGGAGTGGTCGTAGAGACTTGCGGTTTTTTCCATTCAATTCCAAATTTTATGGGAAAATTGGGAAAAATCCCAAAAGTTGAAAATTCCTCACCGTTTCCGAGAAAACCTACTTTATCTACAAAAAAGGGGAACAAATTTCTCACCGTTTCCGAGCAAACCTACTCAATCTTCAAAAAAGGGGACCGACCGACTAAAAATTTTTATTCGCCCCATCGGTAGGTCTGGTCGAGACATTTCCGAATCTGTGCCGCAATCCGGTCTCCGTCACTGGCAACATCCTCAAAAACGATTAAATAGGCCTAAATTCAACAAAATCCACTCAATCTTCAAAAAAGGGGACTGACCGACTAAAAATTTTTATTCGCCCCATCGGTAGGTCTGGTCGAGACATTTCCGAAACTGTGCCGCAATCGGGTCCCCGTCACCGGCAACATCCTCAAAAACGATTAAATAGGCCTAAATTCAACAAAATCCACTCAATCTTCAAAAAGGGGACCGACCGACTAAAATTTTTATTCGCCCCATCGGTAGGTCTGGTCGAGACATTTCCGAAACTGTGCCGCAATCGGGTCCCCGTCACCGGCAACATCCTCAAAAACGATTAAATAGGCCTAAATTCAACAAAATCCACTCAATCTTCAAAAAAGGGGACCGACCGACTAAAATTTTTTATTCACCCCATCGGTAGGTCTGGTCCAGACATTGCCGAAACTGTGCCGCAATCGGGTTCCCGTCACCGGCAACATCCTCAAAAACGATTAAATAGGCCTAAATTTATCAAAGTCCACTCAATCTTCAAAAAAGGGGACCGACCGACTAAAAATTTTATTCGCCCCATCGGTAGGTCTGGTCGAGCGGTTTCTGGAACTGTGCCGCAATCGGGTCCTGGTCACCGGCAACATCCTAAAAAACGATTAAATAGGCCTAAATTTAACAAAGTCCACTCAATCTTCAAAAAAGGGGACCGACCGACTAAAAATTTTTATTCGCCCCATCGGTAGGTCTGGTCGAGACATTTCCGAAACTGTGCCGCAATCGGGTTCCTGTCACCGGCAACATCCTCAAAAACGATTAAATAGGCCTAAATTTAACAAAGACCACTCAATCTTCAAAAAAGGGGACCGACCGACTAAAATTTTTTATTAGCCCAATCGGTAGATCAAGTCGAGACATTTCAGAAACTGTGCCACAATCGGGTCCCCGTCACCGGCAACATACTCAAAATCAATCATCAATTGTCATCAAGAACCTATAAAGCCCCAATCCGACTGACTCACTGACTCACTGACTCACTGACTCACTCACTCATAGAAATGTTTGGGGTGAAGGAGTGGTCGTAGAGACTTGCGGTTTTTTCCATTCGATTCCAAATTTTATGGGAAAATTGGGAAAAATCCCAAAAGTTGAAAATTCCTCACCGTTTCCGAGAAAACCTACTTTATCTACAAAAAAGGGGAACAAATTTCTAACCGTTTCCGAGCAAACCTACTCAATCTTCAAAAAAGGGGACCGACCGACTAAAAATTTTTATTCGCCCTATCAGTAGGTCTGGTCGAGACATTTCCAAAACTGTGCCGCAATCGGGTCCCCGTCACCGGCAACATCCTCAAAAACGATTAAATAGGCCTAAATTCAACAAAATCCACTCAATCTTCAAAAAAGGGGACCGACCGACTAAAAATTTTTATTCGCCCCATCGGTAGGTCTGGTCGAGACATTTCCGAAACTGTGCCGCAATCGGGTCCCCGTCACCGGCAACATCCTCAAAAACGATTAAATAGGCCTAAATTCAACAAAATCCACTCAATCTTCAAAAAAGGGGACCGACCGACTAAAAATTTTTATTCACCCCATCGGTAGGTCTGGTCGAGCGGTTTCTGGAACTGTGCCGCAATCGGGTCCTGGTCACCGACAACATCCTAAAAAACGATTAAATAGGCCTAAATTTAACAAAGTCCACTCAATCTTCTAAAAAGGGGACCGACCGACTAAAAATTTTTATTCGCCCCATCGGTAGGTCTGGTCGAGACATTTCCGAAACTGTGCCGCAATCGGGTTCCTGTCACCGGCAACATCCTCAAAAACGATTAAATAGGCCTAAATTTAACAAAGTCCACTCAATCTTCAAAAAAGGGGACCGACCGACTAAAAATTTTTATTAGCCCAATCGGTAGATCAAGTCGAGACATTTCAGAAACTGTGCCACAATCGGGTCCCCGTCACCGGCAACATACTCAAAATCAATCATCAATTGTCATCAAGAACCTATAAAGCCCCAAAATCCGACTGACTGACTCCCTCACTCATCAATCATCAAGAACCCATATAGCCCCAATCCGACTGACTGACTCACTCATTCATAGAAATGTTGGGGGTCAAGGAGTGGTCGTAGAGACCTGCGGGTTTTTCCATTCGATTCCAAATTTAATGGGAAAATTGGGAAAAATCTCAAAAGTTGAAAATTTCTCACTGTTTCCGAGCAAAGCTACTCAATCTTCCAAAAAGGGGACCGAATGACTAAAAAATTTTATTCGCCCCATCGGTAGGTCTGGTCGAGAATTTCCGAAACTGTGCCGTAATCGGGACCCCGCCACCGGCAATTGGGCAATCATCTTCAAGAATCTATATAGCCCCAATCCGACTGACTGACTCACTGACTCACTTACTCACTCAAAGAAATGTTTGGGGTCGAGGAGTGGTCGTAGAGACTTACGGTTTTTTTCCTTTCACCTCTATCCTTGTCAAAGCAGTCTTTAATATTTTCCGGACCTTGTATGCACCCATTGACTGCCACAGTAGCCAATGCAATACAAGCTATCTATTTGAGCAGTAAAAGTAGCCTTATTATATGGTCAAAAGCGGTTAAATAGAGCTTTCAAAGAAGCAGGACATTTACTTCCTTAGAAAATTTGCCTTTGCTCACCACGGACTTACTGAAAATACTTCGGCACGCGCTCCACACATGCGGGGGTCTGGGGGCGGAGCCCCCAGCGAGCAGCGCGAGTGTACACACTAAACTTCTTACGGATTCATCTATCTGTATTACGGACATTTTTGTGCAATTGCAATTACGGATAGATTTTGCTTGTAATACGGATGAAATCATCCGTATTACAAAGAGTTTTTCGTCCGTACCTTACGGATATTTTCGTCTGTATGTTACGGACACGAAAACCTTTGTATTACGGATAAAATCATCCGTATTACAAACAAAATCCATCCGTAATTACGCTTGCACAAAACCGTCCGTATAGGGTACTTTCGTACACTGTTAAAAAAAATTGCTGAAAATTCAGACTATTTTGACTGAAGTAAATATGCAGAACAACCTACTGAAAATTCAGACTAAATCCTGGTCTGAAATTTTCAGACTTACATAAGTCTGAACCTTTCAGGCAAGTCGTAGTCTGAAAAATTCAGACAAAATTTACTCAGTTATTACATTTTTTGTCTGAATGTGGCAGCAGAAAACTGTTCCCATAATTCGGTAAAATGATAATGTTTGCATCCCAACCTGAAGGAGACGTGCTCCAGGAGACCGCCTAGGTGAAAAATTGAGGGTAGGGAAATGTCCCCGGAGAGGGACTCTTCCCTGCACTCATCTAGAGCCGGCCTGACGCACCCAAGGAAACGACGGCACGGAGCCACCCGCGAGAGGTAACTTCAAATGTCAATTGTTAAACTCACGCGTTTGCTACAGATATAAATTTGGTATGGGAGCGCGTGTTTCGTCATATCCAATAGAGTAATAGCTATTTCGGGTTGGAAATATTAAAAATTTAACAGAAAAAAACGTTTTTAACAACAGCAGCCTTTTTAACGACACTGGCGCCACCTAGCGGAGAGAAAAATGCTCTCGTTTTGTTTGAAGTCCCCGAAACGGAGTCGGATAAAATTGAATGTAAGACTGATTGTGAGTTAACCTAAGGTTAGGTTTGACGAAAGTTGTCCAATTTTCACTTTTGTTTGAACATATTTCAGAAAGTAGTCTGAATCCGAAATTCAGACTCTTGAGGTCTGGAAAGTCTGACGCAAGTTCATCTGAATTTTGAGAATGAGTACAAATATCGAGACTCTTCGAGTCTGAACCAAGCTTTCGGACAAAGCGTCCAAGAACTAAGACAAAAACTCTGATTTTTCAGAATAAAGTCTGATTTACAGATTCAGACCGCTAAGTCTGACAAAAGTGGTCTGAATTTTCAGAATTTTTTTAACAGTGTAGAATCCTGAACCGGAAGCAAGCAGACCAGCAGACGCCAAATTGGCCGGAAACTAACCTCTCTTCGGAGCCAAAACTATAGCCGAGCTGTACAAATATTGCTCGCGAAACACATATGCACTGCAAACAAGTATCAAACGACTGTTTATGTTCAAGTGTGGCCGATACGTTTGACGAACGTCTCTTTCCCATGTCAAGTTTGGATCTACTTCCGCCAACATGGCGTCTGTGTGCTTCCGGCTCAGGGATCTACGAAAGTACCCTATTGCGGATACATGGTATCCGTAAGGAGTATTCAGTGTAGGACTTTTGTTCTTCCGTTTTAGATTCATTGGAGTACGATGTGAGAACACATTCCAGAAGAACAAATGGTAAATAAGGGTAAAAATGTACTTATCTGAGGAAGTTTGTGTAACGTTACGCTGTAGAGGGGGTAGGGGGTTGTGGCCCAGCGTAACGCTGCGTAACATGGTGGGCCGGAGGGTCAGACAGTGGGCCGAAGTGAGTAACGTAATTAGTGGACGACCCGTTTGCATCCCCCTCCTTAAGGGGGCAGTCTCGTCCCTGTACCCTTTTTTAGGGGGGTTTTCCCTCCCTCTTTTGATGACGATGATTTTTTAAATATACCTCTTAGAGACAAACGGTAAAAACCAAATAAAAGAACAGAATTTTTACAACATTTTCAAAAAAAATATTTTGTTTTGTCTTCAGTTGTAAGGGAGTTATAGGGAATGCAACAAAAGCCGACAAAACTTACAAAATTTCACTGCGCGACAATTTTCTCCGGAAGTTCTTAACTTTTTGGCAATCGGTTTGCGGCATCTTGAAGATGAAAAAATCCTCTTTACTTTAACCTACAATCGTCCATATAGCCCAAGGAAAACCTAAATTAAAACCGTTCCTAAGTTTGTGTAGGTTTTTGGTTACGTTTTAAAATGTGTAATCCTTTGGCTAGATGGACGATTGTAGGTTAAAGTAAAGAGGATTATTTCATCTTCAAGATGCCGCTAACCGATTGCCAAAAAGTTAAGAACTTCCGGAGAAAAATGTCGCGCAGTGAAATTTTGTATGTTTTGTCGGCTTTTGCTGCATTCCCTACAACTCCCTTAAAACTGAAGACAAAACAAAATATTTTTTTTTGAAAATGTTGTAAAAATTCCGTTTTTTCATTTGGTTTTTACCGTTTGTCTCTAAGAGGTCTATTTAAAAAATCATCGTCATCAAAAGAGGGGGGGGGAAACCCCCCTAAAAAGGGGTACAGGGACGAGACTGCCCCCTTAAGGTCAGAAATCAATTGGGGGTCACTTTTGAAGTTTCAACTCATTTTCAGGTATTTGCTTTTAAATTTTAACTCCACATGTATCAATTAACGCAAGATCCGTGGTCATTTCCCCCTCTAATTTCAAAAGGAAATCCTATTTTTACCGAACCTGGTAGCACTCGAAGTTTGTTTTGCATTGAGCATCTTCACTGTAAAAAATCATGGGTAAATTTACCCTTCAGAGCACTGTTAAATTTTACGCCATGGCCCGAAAATTTTATCTCTACATATTGCGCAGAGCTAAATAACCTATGTAGCTAGAAAATGTATCCACTGTGTGGGGAACCTATGTAGCTAGAAAATATATCCTTTGTGTGGGGAAGTTTATGAGTCACAAGAGTAAATTTACTCCATGGGAAGATGAACTGATTTCAGTTGCTAAGACAGTAAAATTACCCTAGCAAATCGGAGTAAATATCTACACCTGGAGTGACCGACCAGCTTTCCCGCGCCACGGGGCCGAATTTCCTCGCGCCTCTGCTCGGCCAGTCCAGCCGGACCAGTAGGGTAAGGTTACCAAACATGGATCACTTCTTAGAAATGTCCTGTATTTCGGCTCAAACAAACGATGACCCAAATTTTCTTCGATACACTCCGAGATTACCACAAAGACAACCACTTCTCAAGAACTGAACATTGAATAACAAATACTTTGAAATTTACAGGGCTTTGAATTTTCACTGATTTTGGTGATCCATATTTGGGTCTGACCCAAACATGGATCACCCCCCCCCCCTCGCGTTTTGACAGGGGCGGTCCGATAACTTCCGGTCGTCTAAATTATGGAAGGGTACACTCTGAAGGTGCCTCGAAAAAATTTGAGACATTTCTGATGAGTGGATTCTTTGTTATAACGCTTTGAATTTTGACTCCTAGCCTAAGCTTTAAACAGGCCGTTTTCGGACCCTTTTTCCGAGGCACTTTTTCATGTGCCTATTCTAAGGGTAAAGGTTAAATTGAATAGCTCCCCCACGCGTGATTCTAGCAGTCAAAAGTGCAGACTACATGAAAAACTTGGAAAAATGAAATTGGTCGATTGGTTTGGCGGTACGGGCTCGCTAACAAAAATGATCCATGATTGGTACCCCGATCCATGTTAAGCACTTCACCCTACAGAGCTCGCAGCGACCTGCCTGAAGGATCCCTCGTGGCGCAGTCGATAGCGTGGTGTGATCTAATCCCTAATGATGCGGGTTCGACTCCCACTAAAACCGAAAACGTGCACGGTAAATACGGTTCCTGGTTTTCCCAGAAACTTCCTGGAAATCGCCTGTCTCTACCACAGGCTTCCTGGGAAAACCAGGTACGGTTTTTACCGTGTGGGCAACGGTTCACACCGTCATGGTTTTAGCCACTGACGCGTGAGTGTGGCGTGAGTTATTTTGAGTCGGTAGAAATTTAGCCCTGTGGCTCGGGAAAGATACACCCTCCACATTTCAAACCTCGTTGCAAGGACGTTTTAGATTGTAAGCGGCAGCCGGAGGTACACTGAAAAACCAAACGTGGTCTAGACGGCACCAACTGGTGTGGTCAAATGATGCCATTTTGACCGCATCAGTTGGTGCGGTCTATAAAATGACAATAACGTAAATTTGAATTAACGCGTTATTTCAAATTTACGTTATTGTCATTTTAACGTTATTTCAAGGGCATTTCAACGTTATTTCGCGTTACTTCACCGTTATTTTAACGTTATGTCACCGTTATTTCTCGTTATTTCACGTTATTTCAAGGAAAATGTACACCAAAATTCAAGTTGTTTGCCCCTCGGTACACACCTACAGATGTATACCTAGCTGGGTGCACATCTACAGATGCATACCTGTTAAGCATGCTTCTGTCGGTGCATACTTGGCAGTATGCATTAGTACGTGTGTACTTGTCACCATACAAATGCCCAGTATGAAGTATAACTTAGTTACTAATAAGCTTGCATCTGTCGATGCATACTGAGTACACACTTCAGTTTGTAGAGTACGCTTGTTATTTACGAGGCGTCGAGGAAGCCTACCTGGGTTTGCTCTCGGCTCACCTTGCGAAGGATAGGCAAAGCAGAAGACATCGCGATTTTTTTCTAAGTCCAGAAATAAATTTATTGCATGTTACTTTTATTATGTGTTTAGATATTACACGTTTTTAGAGTGAGGCATTTTCTGTGAGTGTAGCCACAGGTGCGCTAGCGCTCACTATGGGGAGGCCCAAACCACCATGAGTAAACAATTTAGAAAGGAATTAACAGATACTGAGATCAGCATTAAAAGTAAATCATGAAGCAACAGGCAACACTTGATAAAATTGTACATTCGAGGAGAGGCAAATCATCAGAGCTCCGTCGCCAAGCTGTGTCACGCGAACGTATGTCAGTAAAAGTACATCATGAAGCAACCACCACAACTTGATGCAATAGGAGGAACGGCGAATCATCAGGGCCACTGGAAGCAGTAGGTGCCGCAGCACTCGGCCGCCCAGCTGTGCGATGCGAAAGTATTCCAGTACTTCCAGCCGCCCTCGGCCTTGTGCAGGCACCACCGACAGTCGCACCCGCTCGGGACCCTCCGGCCAGCGTGTTCAAGGCGGAGGTGCAGCTGTTCGTTGCGTTGGAGGAGGTCCTTGATGGCGGGCTCGTGCAGCACGTCGTGAATGTGGTGGTTCGTATCGAACTTCAGCATGGTGAGGCACGGCGCAGATGCCGGAGTAACTGCCTGCAAGAAGTCTTCCGAGGGGATCTCATTCACGGACAGTGTCGTCAGGGAAGAGAACCGGTAGAGTGAAGAGCTGAGCAGGTCCCACGCAATGTCAGAGTCAATGATCATGACAAGCTCCTGAACAACGTCGGCGAAAGGGGATTCGGTAACAGTCAAAATGGATTCGTGGTCAATAAAGCCACGCAGTGCCTTAAATTTTAGTTGAGGATGGAGGCCCAGAAACTCAAGTGCTCCCGGAGGGAAGACACCTACATCGTCATGCGGGCCCAGCCCCAGAAATGGAACTACTACGGGAGCATCGCCTTCTACAGGACCATCATTTCCAGCATCCTCATAATTATCTCCTGCCTCGTCTTCTCCAGGATCATCAAATTCAACATCACCCACAGGACCATCATCTCCAGCATCATCCTCAACAGGATCCTCATCTCCATCATCACCTACAGGGTCAAAATGTCCAGCATTATCGCCTTCAGGAGGATCATCATGTCCACCATCATCACCGACAGGATCATTATGTCCATCGTCATCACCCACAGGATCATCATGTGCAGCATGATCAGGATCATCATCTACAGGAAAATCATCTCCAGCGTTGTCATCTTCTCCAGCATCACCATCAATGGCTCCAGCATCGTCAGCTTCATCAGAAATTGACCAAAGTTCCAAACTCACGGACTGCAGCTTAGGCATACTTTGAAGCGTGGACAAGGAGAGGTAGCGAGGAGGCAGATACACGTACGTCAGAGTTGACGCGTGCGTTTGCAGTAAATACTCGAGGAAGTAATCAACTTCATGAAAGTCAAGGCCATGGTAACGCAGCTTGGTCAGACAAGGCCTGGCTCCCCCGCCAGCCCGAACCAAGAACGGTGTTGGAATCAACGGTGCGGCACAGATCAGGCTGAGTTCACGGATATCTAGATTGTAGACCAGCTCCAATAGAGAGTTAGGCATTTCCCAACTGTTGCAGGGATTATTCCAGTCCACTTTCATGTAGACGGGCCGTGAATCATTTAACTCAAACGGGCTGAAATCTAATACGAGTTTGTTGAGGCCCCCGAGATTGGCGACCCGCTGAAGCACCTCTCGGGCGTAGTAGCCGTCCCCGCTGCCATCGTCACCCAGCCTGAGGCTAGCGACCACGCACGCACTGTCGGACAGGGCGGAGGCCGCGAGCTCCATCCCCTGGGACACGTCCAGCTCGGCCAGGCAGGGGGCCAGGCGCAGCGCGGCGATCGGCAGGGCCTCGCCCCGGATCTTGAGTCGGGCATCGCGCCAAAGGGACCGGTGCAGGCTGAGGTCCCGGAGGCGGCGGCACACCGGCCGGCAAGTCATGAGGTCCAGGGGCCCCAGGTACGCCAGCACGGCCAGCAGCGCGTCGTCGGGCAGGTCCAGGAGCTGCGAGAACACCACCACGGAATTAGTACGGCCAACTCTAAACCCGGCAGGGATTTCAGTACATGAGTCGATGCCTCTACTGAGATTCCAAACGCTGTAAGTACAGCACTATGGAGCAATGCATTGAGATATTGCACCGTACGTGCAATGCCATAACCATATTGCACCTTACGTGCAATGCGTCCCGAAAATGCCCTTGCAATGCAAAAGCATTGTACCAATTGACGCTATACTCATAGCGTTTGGATTCTCAGTGTCCTAAAAGAATGATCCTAACTGCCGCAGTAGATCCAAGATAATCCTAACTGCCAGAGTAGATCCAAGACCATCATAACTGTCAGTGCAGATTTAGAACCATCCTAAATGCAGAGGTACCTACAACGGTTCATGAACTATCGTAGAACGGGGTAATGTGAGAAAAATTTCGAGGTTTCTTGTGAATTTTTCCCTTCTAATTTCAATTTGAGACACTGAGGTGTTGATCACTTGGTTATTGACTCTTTGGCTACACTCCCACCAAATTTCAGATTTTTAGCTGCAGTATGGACCTTTCAATAACCCTCGGAATGCCATCCCATATTTCCCTACAATGTGGGGTAATATGAGACACACTGATTAAAATTTTGTCGTATTTTAGCGACACATTTATCGCTAACTTTTTTAGCGACAAGATTTGTTGTGGAACAAATAGCTTGTTAAACCATAGTCGTATTGGAACTAAGGGATAATTTCACAACGACTGTCTTGTAATAACGCACCAACAATAATACATCAAAGACAAGTATTGAAAGTCCAAAAGAAATTTTGTAATGTCAACGACAATATTCATAGAGTACCTTTGTCGCTAAATTTATTTTGCATGGTTTTTTTTTTTTTACAATAGTAATTTCCATATGACTTTAAAGAACAAAATAGATGATTATTCATAAGATGCTTTAAATGAGCAGATAATTGCAAAAGATGTTGTTTCCACACAAATTGTATTGTAAAGAGTGACAACAAGAATTTTGTTCTGCAACGACAAAATGTTGCTTACTAGACTCAACGACAATTTTTTCGCTTTGGTTCATGATGAAATTCTATGTTTTGGAACGACTAAATTTTCACTCATCTGATTGTTTCTGTACAACCATTTTTTAACAGTGCAAGAGAGAAAAATGGTAAAAGAAGTATGGAAAATTAACTCATTTAGGCGGGTTTTGAACTTTTCAACTTCTTTTTATTCATTTTAAAGATGATTGGGAACCATAATGGAGACGATATTAAATCTGGGGGGAGAAAAATGGGTGTCACTAGAAGAGCTGAAAAATGTAAAAGAAGTCATGAGTTGTGCCTGCCACATGAAAATTCTAAACGAAGACCATAGATGCCGGTCAGATAGTTAAACAAATTCCTGTTAAAATCGTTATTACTTGAGATTATTAACAGTGGAGTACGGTAGGCCTCATGTTTCAAGCGAAAATAGGTGTCTCTATTTTCCCTGCAAGGTAACAACATTATATTCCTTCTGAAACAGGCGGCCTGGGAGAAGACATAACGGAACCAAATTTTGTCCTGATTATGTTGACATGATTGCCTTCAGATTTAAACCTCGTTCGGACGAGAACCCGAGTTCTAACCGAGGTTTCTGGGGAGGTTTTTACTACCTTTATAAAACTTGTTGGCTGAGCGATAGCGAAGCCTGTTACTCAGGTGGGGTTGAAAAATTTTTCCTGTCTGCGTGCGTGCGTGCGTGCGTGTGTGTGTGTGTGTGTCCGCGCTACTCCTCCTGAACGGCTCGGCCGATCTCGGTGAGATTTTGCACACTTTTTGGGTATGTCCTTGGCTCGTCACACGCGAAATTTCACTATCCTAGCTCAACTGGTTCGGTTTTTATAGCCGAAAAACACCTAAAAAACGGCGAAAAATCGAGTTTTCTGCAGGCAGATCACTTCTGTCTTGAAGAAAGGGGGGTCTGGGGGGCGGAGCCCCCCAGCCTCGACAAGTTAAAAAGTCAGGCCAATGCAGCCCTAGGCACGAAATCAAATGCTGTTTTGACCTCCAATCACGCAAATCGGTATGCGGATGCCTGGAAATGAAAGGCAGGCAAGCGCCGCAGGCCAAGGTAGGTGTAACGCCAGGCGTGGATTGTCGAAACTGGCGCAGCATAGCGAAGCCTGTTACGACAAGACACGGTCTGGCGTACACCTACCTTGTTATTAGAGATTTTTCCTTTGATTCTAAATAATCCTGGCGAGTCTCTGATTGCCTTCGTGCGTTTCCTGTATGAGCTGCCAAGGCCTCCTAGATTACGAAAAAAAATTCACGTCGGTCTTCCAAACAACCGCTAGAGAGCAACCCGATAAAAACCGAAAAAAGTGCACTTTGTCTCGATTTTCCTTCATGTCTCATATTACCCCGTTCTACGGTACCGTGAATCGCAATAACTCTAGGATACATGTCCACGTAAGGATGACACTTTTTAACAAATCCTTAGACAATTCATTTTCCGAAGTAAGTGGGCGTCACGGATTTAGAGAAAAGACCGCTTTCAAAGTCGTTTGCCGTTGGGATACACTCTCAGACCTATGGCCTTTTTTCTCTCTAGCTTGTAAAGTTTTTTGCGCAAACGTAAAAAGGACTACATTCTCCTGAAGTATGTACAATTTTGTTCGTTTAAAAGGTAAAATTGTCTATAGGGCATATAGAAAATAAAAAGTACATTGCAAATGACAGAAAGTCAGAATTAAGGTGAGGTGTGGGTGAAAACTTGTACCAAAATTGATAAAAATGATAATTTTATTCACTAGATATTTTAATGAATAATATTCTTTTATTACCGACAGCATGTCCTAAAGGTCTGTGTTATGAACCCTTAAGTGAGCGGCTCATGCAACATGGACTGATGTATGTATGCGCCTTTTCTGGCCACCCAACACTTACGATTGATGTCGAAGAAATTTTTTTTCTACTCCCTCAACTAGCTACGCATTCAGTTTTGTTTTATACTAACCACACTTCTTGGAGTAGTTCTCTGTGGTCCATGTAACGATGTAACAAGGAGATATTTCAAATAGTTGGCCACTTTCTCAAGTCGTTTAAGTCGAAGTGGTGGTAAAAAATGGAAGGAAAAAAAACAAATATTTTCCAAATAATAAATTGTTAAGTTTGCTTTGTCCAAACAAAAAAAAATTCATATATAATTGTAGGGGAGGGGTCTAGGTAACTCAAAACAATTTTCAGATCACTCCCACAAAAAACTTTGCGTGGCTGATTTTTCCACCAAAAGCTAAATTTCAATGAAAACAGCCTACTGTGGCTAAATGGGTGGGTAGATTTGGATAAAATTTTGAGTGTAAGAGTTTCGTACCTAATACTCACACACCCTTAAGTGTCGACCACGACAGATTATTGGTGTAGAAGTTTGCATTTTCACGCACGACCTCCGGTCTTGATACCTTGTACAATGAACACAGTGCATAGCTAGGGAGAAAATAGTGCATATTACGTTCGCACAATAAACTCTTTGACAAGAGAAAAAGTCATTGCGAGACTGACAGTGTAGCTCTGAATCGACACAAAACGTTGGGATTGACTTGGATTTAATCTGACAGTAAGAAATGTTCTTTTAAGAGGCGTCGAAGAGTTATGGCATTAGAGCAGGTGCAAACCACGAGCTAGGTGCATACGAGGGGGCCACCACAATCTCCGGTAATCAACGCCGTAATCACGAAATCCTTGACAAAATTCTTCCATTTTTCTGAGGGGTGAATCACTCAGCGTTCTGGTGTTCACATGAGTGCATGAGCAGGGTGAATACACCTTCTACACTCATAAATTCCACATTTTAACCGGTTTTTTACTCGTTCTTTACACACCACTCACTAACATACAAAACTCTATGTGAAGAGAACGAGTATTGTGTTCAAAAATGAGTTTTGGGGGGACATCTTTCATCTCAGATCTCACAGCATGTGGGAAAATGAGAGTGGTATCAAATGAAAGATGGAGTGTCAGTCGCTTGATCGTAAATGAAGGTTTTTTTTTTACATGCAATGAGAAATATTGAGAAAATGAACATGAAAGAGAGACGTTTTTAGTGCACTATGTGTAACTAACCTCTTTTAACGTGTCTGTATCTTTTGATGTTGAACGCCACTGAAACGCAAAGTACAACAACAATGACACGAGATCTTTGGTCAACAAAAATCTAGGAGGGTTTTTTGCAAGTGACAATGGATAATTTTGAGAAATTTGGTAATAACGAAACATTGTTTAACCCTAACCATGATACATGTCTCAGTAATGCAAGCTGTGTCATCTTAATGAATTTCTTTTTGATGGTGTTGCACGTCTTATGTTCGAGATGAGAGATGAAATAATAAGTTTCATTTGACTGTTTTCTAAAATAAATGTGTCCTTCTGAGGGTTTTGGTCATGGAAAAAGCAGGTTTTTGGCACGGACTCACGGACTCTAGTGTAAACTCGATTATGCACGAGAATCGATATCTCGAGATATCGCGATGCATCGATGTTTCCTGCCTGAGAGGAGAACCAACCGGAAGCGTTCGTTAAAAGGCAAAATTACAAATCGTCAGAGGACAATTCATGTAACGATCAGCGACTGACACATCAATCTAGCTTTGTAAAGAACGAGTCCCTCCCATGTGATATCAATTCTTTGATGTCTTTCCTTCTTGTTTTGCTTGTTTTAGCGGTTGAGACGACACACAACGCCAAATCGTGTAAAAACTGAGCGAATTTTGCTCTTTTTAAACTTGTGAACACGCTAAATGTCTTATGTACTTTATTGTCCATAGCTATGGCCGTTTTTGAACATACAGAACATATGTACAAATTTGTACATAAATTAGGAACAATATTTCCATATTGTGCTTAAGTATGTAAAACATTGTACCTAATTTATGTACAAATTTGTACGTAACTTCGGTATGCACAAATACGGCCATAGGTATGGACATAAAGTCCGATAAAGTCCATAAGCATTTAGTGTGTACACTGAGCGTGCGGGCTAATTTGTACACATGAGTACGCTAGTGATTCATCCCTCGCATTTTTCAAAATTTTAGAGTCAATTTTCAACGTTTTTGAACCGAAATTTCACGCGTAATCCCTAGAAAATTTCCCGTAACCCCGTTATCTGTGGTACGCCCGAAATCAGAGTGGCGGCCTTCCTCGGGTGCATAAAACAAGCCAGGGGAAGGCCTACGGCCCCGCCGCTGCACACCAAATAGCTAAAAACATTTTTGAAATCAGTTAAGGGGAGGTTCTGGTGAAAATGCTATTTTCTCCTAAATAGGTCCCACTGTGAAAAGTTGTTAAAAATTTGATGTCTTACCAAGTAATTATTAAAAATTTTCAATGGGGAGGCACATTCTGTGCGCTGAACCCAGTCGCAGAGCCTTTTTCTCCTATTTAGGCTGTAACTTTAAAAATCTTCTTGCGCATATTATTTTGTCGTAAAAGGTTGGCCTTGACATTTTTCACTTCTTCGATTTATTTTGAAAAGATGCCGGCATGCAGAACTCAAAACGTTAATTACATTTTTATTCGCAAGCTTTCTAACCAAGCATTTCACTATAATTGACCAAAAATGTACAAAATAGACAAATTTTAGGGACTTTTCAGCTTAAAAAGCTTACAATTAATATTGAAAGGGATATTTTGAGCTATGCATGCCGGCATCTTTTGAAAATGAATCGAAGAAGTGAAAAATGTCAAGGTCAACCTTTTACGACAAAATAGTATGCGCAAGAAGATTTTTTAAGATACAGCCAAAATAGGCTCAAAAAGGCTCTTCGACTGGGTTCAGAGCCTGGCATGTGCCTTCAAAAGTCAAATTTTAGTCCCCTCAAAGTAAGATTTTATATTCCGAACAAATTGTGACTGTAGGATCCATTTGGAAAATAGCAAGATTTTCACCAGAACCTCCCCTTAAAGAACACCTAAAACTTCCCATGTTGGATTCATCGCTCCACTCTAACAACCAGGTCTGGTGCCAACCAACAAGTATTTAAGTGAGTAAGTGTGCCGACTCAGGAGAACTGATCTGTGGTGGTCGCGTTGTTTATCCCGTTCTGTAGCTGACTTCCGGCCTAAATTTCCTGCTAAGTACCCTATTTCAGCTTACTGGAGTTTTGGGATCGTGCATGAACACTCAGGAGCAATGAAAAGACGATAATTAGTATCTGTTTCCCGGTACACAATACATTTGTATGTACTATTATTGTCCGTAGCTATGGCCGTTGTAGTGCATAAGGAAGTATTGTACAAATTTGTACATATATTAAGGACAATATTTCTATATTGTCCGTAAGTATTTTCAAAATTGTACCTAAGTTATGAACAAATTTGTGCACATCTTCAGTATGCACAAAACCGGCCATAGTTATGAACATTAATATTCAGTGTGTACTGTCCCTCCCTCACCCTCAGCGCGCTCCGCTGGAAGTCTCTGAGGGAAGACAGTGGCGACCGAACAACGCTTCAGTAGTGCATTGAATCGCAATCAGCTGGAATTTACTCACAGATCGGTCCATTTGGGTGGGACGTGAAGCACTGATGAGTTCCGTGCTGGGCTTACGGGAGTGAAGTCTGCAGACAAGCGCCAACAAGACTCAGAGGGCTCCACTCGAACCGCCGTCCCGCGCTGTGCAACGTTGATTGCTCTGCTGGAGTCCGCTGCTCTGCATCCACCTGGGCCAGGGAGGAACATACGAGAAATCTTGATTAAAATGCTGAGTCAGGTCTATTTTGAGTTAGGACCCGTTCAGTAGTCACCCAGTGAAGAACATGAGTAATCAAAACTCGGGAACCAGATGCACACCTAGCGGCCACTGCTTATAAACTTCGGCGAGACCGACGCCTGAGACCAATCAGGGTTCAGCTTTTCACAGTTCACAGCAACGGCCGCTAGGAGGCGCGCCACTGGTTCCTGACTTTTTGATTTCGTTTGTTCTTCACCCGGCGGCGAGTTCTACCCTTACCCTTACCTGTGAGCGAAGTGCTCCATTGAGTTGAGCGTGATGTTACGCTGGCTTGGGGGCCGTTCATTGATTACGTTACGCTCAAGGGGGGGATCTGTTCGGTGTAACGCTGCGGTACGTGAAGGAACCAGGGGGCCGAGCCAGATGTTTAAGCGGTACTTCAGGGTAAAAAAGTATCTACCTGAGAAAGTTTGCGCAACGTTACGCTGTAGAGGCGGCAGGGGGTTTTGGCCCTGCGTAACGATGCGTAACATGGTGGGACTAGGGGTCAGAATGTGGTCAAAAGTGAGTAAACGTAATAGGGTACTTTCGTAGATCCTGAACCGGAAGCAAGCAGACCAGCAGACGCCAAATTGGCCGGAAACTAACCTCTCTTCGGATCTATAACTATAGCCGAGCTGTGCAAATATTGCCCGCGAAACACATACGCACCGCAAACAAGCATCAAACGACTGTTTATGTTCAAGTGTGGCCGATACGTTTGACTAACATCTCTTTCCCATGTCAAGTTTGGATCTACTTCCGCCAACATGGCGTCTGTGTGCTTCCGGTTCAGGGATCTACGAAAGTACCCTAAAGCGACGTGTTAGCCGTCGGCCGCTCCCCCGCACCTCCCCGCCCCTCCGTCGCGCTCCTGAGACCCGGAAACAGCGAGGGTGAGGGGTGAGGAGGGGCTAGGGGTGGGGGAGGGCGGCGGCTTGCCGCCTTAGCGCGTTTCCCCCACCCGATTTCCGGTGCCGGGCTCCCTCGACGGCCAGCCGTGCGTCCCGTAAGGCTCATCTGGCTCATGCAGGACCCCCGCTCTAAAGGGAGGCGCGCGACGGGGGGGCGGGGAGGGGCGGGGGAGCGGCCGACCCCTACCACCTCACTTGATCCACGAAGCGGAAGAAGGGGTTAAGTCGAGTTGATTCAGTGACCTCTTATCAGTCTTTCATGTAAACATGAGCGAAAATTTGGTCCAAAAATAAGTGTGGTGAGACACGTCCCATCCTCTTGCATCTATTTTTAGATGACATTCCCCACCTGTTCTTCCACCTGCAAAGTATAGGCCTTGCAAAAGTGCACGGATTCAACTCGACTTACCCCCTTCTTCCGCTTCCTGGATCACTTGTACCCTATTAGTGGACGACCCCCTTAGCACTCCCCCCCCCCTCAAATAAGGTAAGAAATCAATTGTGGGTCACTTTTTTAAAAAATGCATAATTAAAACATTAATTTTGAACAAGTATCCAACGTAGATTTGAGACGTTCATTTTTGACGCCCATAGAACGGGCGCAGACAAGTCGCCGAGCATGGGTCGGGGCACCAAACGTGGATCATTCGTGTGGTTCTGTGGTTTTTATCCGAGAAGGAAACGCACGTTTTCAAACGCTTGAAGTTTCCCGCGGAGCTCGGCACTTCCGCACTTCGTGTCAAACCACAAGGCGGTGCCTCCCTCCTCCCCTCTCCTCTTCCTTCACAGCCAAACAAACAAACAAGGCCTACAACCAACAACAAGTGTGCCCGGCAAGTCGCCCTAGGAGGTAAGTTTACAGCGACTGGAAGTAAACAAATAATCGAAATGACTTCAAACTTCACCAGACTGTGCCCTCCAATATTCTTCACCCGCTGTTGTCCCGAAAAAGTCGTGGTGGAAACGCGTGGGGGGATGTAAATACCTTTTTGCGCGTTTTGAGCTGGTGGCGTTGTGAGCCTCTAGCTTTCAAGTTTTCTCTATTTCGGACGTTCCGTGTTTATGAAGGCTCGACATTTGTCCATTCCCGCCCGAAGAAAGTAATATGTTAGTGTGTTTTACATTCTGTGTGCCCAAATAACCCTTAATTTTAGAAACATTCGCATTGTTTGGAGAACATAACCTAGCAAACACTGTTTTTGATTCAAATAGACACTGAATTGTTGGGTGTTTGAAACAATTTAGCACTCTTTTACTGCAAACCACACACCAGGATGGTTCCGTACGTGACTAATTGTGAGTGGAGGTCCTGCTGGAAATCTTATTTTCTTTTAATTGAGTCTGACTGTCAAGTCCATTGTTAAGTATTATTACATAGTAAGTGCTAATACATGAAGTTAAGAGAGCAATGCCTTGATCCAAAAATCTAGTCAAAGAGGAATCAAATGCCAATTATTGTTGGATCTCCAGAAAGTCTCCTCCTCTTAGTATTTCAACATAAACTATTGAACGGGGTAATCTTCACTACTGCGCTCAAACTTGACAAACTGTGGCTGGTCACTAAGACCGTGACACTAGCAGTGCTTTTAAGAAATTTTCATAACGTGATTAAAATTCTGCCATTTTTATGTTATATTCTTGTTTATGTTGGTCCGTATGTCTTGCTTTTGCCTGTGCTTGTTGTTTGAGCTAAGCAAATGAAAAATGTCCGCATTATCAGTTGACATTTATTTACTTTCTGTTAGAGACTTTTAAAAGGAACTGCTTAAATGAGTTCATAAATCCTCTTACACTGGATATGGAGTATGGTATAGGCTCTTTTGTTCTTTTGTTTCTTGTTTCACAATTACATGTTTTTCTCCTACAAATTTTCATGTTAGGGCGCAATTTGGAAAACTTAACATGGCCAGTACAACCCTCCTTGCAGAACATAAGTGCCATCCCATATTTTTGAAATATTAATCATGAACCAGAAGAAACTTTCCTCACTAAACTAATCCATTTTTGGAAGTTGGGCATTGTCTGGTAATGTGAGATCATAGTGATCTGTTTAGAATGCATTAAAGCTAAACCCCTCCATGGCTGAGATGGGTTCGGTGACTGAAATTTTGAGCGGTTACCCAATTTCAACTGGTATCATTACTTATCAACCTGACAGTCCTACATTTCCAGTATCAGGAACCAGGTGCTGGAGTTTCACAATAGTGGGTACGAAAGTTATGTGTCAGGTTGTGCAGGATGTGAACATTCACTTAAATCCTAACACTTGATCAGGAAAGCAACTAACTTCTATGAGTCACCAAAGTTGCTTCCTCGAAAATGGGTATCACTGATAAAGTTTGTTGGATGTATGATGTATTCCGTTGTAAAGATCAAAATAGTAAGTTTGAAGGAGCATACCGCCCTCCCAACACAGTTCAAGGGACTTTTATTCATTCTTTGGCCTTTATTTTTTTATTTTTCCTTGGTGATACTATTTGAATGTAGATAGTTGGTCTTCACATTTTCCATTACTTCAACTCACCCTTTGAAGATTCCGTCAACTACCCAGTAGACCCATTACAGAGCTTCTTCAGTCAAAATGTTATTATATTTTGTAAGTTTTGTTCAGCTTAGAAAAGTTTGACATTATAGCTTCAAAAAAGTGTCTTTGATTTTGTTATGAACCCATTGGATTGTGGGTGCTGAATCGTTTCAGAGTGAGTTGAAGTAGTGGAAAATATCAAGACCAACTCTTTACGTTCAAAAAGTTTGCTAAAAAAGAATTTTCAAAGGAAAGCCAATAAAGGCAAAGAGAGGTCTCAATGTGTTTAGAGAATGGTATATGCCTTTAATATTATAATTTTGATCTTAACTACAACAAACTTCATATTTTTTTAAAATAAAAATTCTACCTAATCATAGAACCTCCTGTTTACAGAAATCTCATTGTCTCCATTGTTTTTATTCAGAACGGTTTTGCTCACTTTTTTGAAACAGTTCATTTACGCTTTTTTTGTTTGTTGATACATCCAGGTCTCATCTTCCTATCTAGATACCTCATCGTCTCCATTGTTTTTATTCAGAACAGTTTTGCTCACTTTTTTGAAACAGTTCATTTACGCCTTGTTTTGTTTGTCGATACATCCAGGTCTGTCTCATCTCTGTATCTTTTTACAAAACTAAATTGTCATGCTAGAACTTTGGGTGGCACTTCGCCAATCAAATTTCAGTGTCTCAACATGCGGTTTCCTCGTTTGGCATCCCTGAGGATCACATTGGGCTCCAAGATCGAAACCATTCTTGTTTTTCTGTGCTACAACGCGCCCCATCACTGCAGCGAAGTGGGGAAAAAGTTTCATCGCTGCCAAATTGGGCAATAACTTTCTTTTCATTCTCTTTCAGTGGAAGCTCGGACCCTGTGGCAGGGAAGCCTCTCCGTCACTTGCCCGTGTTCCCCTCCGTCCACATGGCTAGGAAGCCGGTGCGGACGCTCCGCACCTGCAGCTGCCAAGCGCTCCTCAAGGGCCTGCTGGCGGCGGTGGAGTCGGCTGCGGCCCGAGACCCCGCCCCGCTGGAGCCGGACGAGGGACTGCGCGACTTGATCAGTCGGGCCCCACTGCAAGTCCGCGAGCAACTGTTCAAGCTTCTCGAGAATCGGCACCTGTCCGGGTGAGTCACCTCAAGCGCGAACTGTGGGGTTCAAGGTGGTCCAACGTCTAAGAGAGCTGGACTCGCTTTTGATGGAGGATCTTGGTGTAAAAGTGGCCAAAATTGTCACTAATAGTTTTTCCAATTTTGTAAGCTTCAAAGGTGCATGAAAGGTTTCAGATTCAGGTGTTTGAACCTTCAAGTTTACTTGTTAATTTGTAAATAAATAACGTAAAGGTCAGTCGTGTCATTAGCTTACATTTTACTATACTGCCATGTATATATTTAATCGACAAAATTCTCAGCCATATTAGAAATACTTGCGTTCCTGGTTCAGACATATATGAGTTTCCTTGCTTGGAATTTATTCATTGATAACTGTAGGTAGTTTTTAGTGACAATTTTTTCAAAATCATACTAATTCCAGTGTGGAGGCACCAAAGAGTTCAATAACGGACCAAAAATGCACTCTTGTAAATTATTAAAACATAACATATGTTACATGAAGCACAAGCTTAATTTGAAAGTTTCCTTAGTAAAATCTGTAGTAAACCTGTACATGTTTTGAATCACTCTAAACAAATGTCATGTGATTCCGTCCCATTGAAAGCCGCTGGGAAATTTTTTGGCAACGCTCTTAAAGGCACTAAAATGTGGCTTTTCTCTTAAAGAAATCAATATTTTGAGTTCAATCACATTTGGAAACTCACCATTCTTTCCTGAATAAATTACCAAAGCTTAATTTTTGGGGGGAGTTTTTGAAGCCAACTGGCAAGCTTTTTTTTGTTTACGGCACATTTGTGTCACACATCGTGCATAGTTTCAAGCTTCTCCTACTTCCTCTTAATGTTCACTGACAAAACTTAAGTGTGGTTTTACGCTTCATTTATGCCTGGAACTACATTTGAAGACTTTTATACCCTTCTTGAAGCGTACAACTGCGCTTCAAGGAAATTGCCCCCACCGAGTTTGATAGGAGGAAAGGAGCGCATGAGTTCTGGTACTCTTCAAGGGCCTTCAGGAAAGGCGAAGTGTCAATCCTTGGTTTTCAGGTTCTTTTCGTCAAAAACTATACAGAATGGGCATTGTCACTTCAAAGATACTACTTTTTACATTTTTATGTGTTAGATTGTTGAATACAAATGTTGAATGTGCAAGAATGTTTAATACGAATTCGTACTGCTGCAAGGATAGTGTTAACATAACATAGATGTGGATAATAACAACGTACCATGACTACTATTTCTCATAAACTGTACTGAATGAAAAAAAATATTATTTCCCAATAGGTTTTTCTTTATTCTTTTTAAAATTGTTGATGTTTGTCATTTCCATGCCCGCAGTCGCGTCGAGCTGCTGCTGCTGCGTCTGCTGGCGGCGCCGGGCCTGAAGGAGGTGCGCGTGCCGGAGGTGGCGGACCTGGGCGCGGAGGCGCTGGACCTGGTGGTGCCGCTGCTGCTGCGGCCGCTGGGCGCCTCGCTGCAGACCATGGACCTCCGCTGGGTGACGTTCCCGGACGGCAGCCCCCACCAGGCGGCGCTCTGCGACGCGCTCGCCCGGCAGGAGTTCGCCAAGCTGACCGTGGTGCGGCTGCAGGGCGCCACGGACGCGCTGCTGGAGGCCGTCGCCAAGGGCTGCCCCGTGCTGCAGACGTGAGTAGTGTCGCCACACTGTGTGGCAAGTCTACACTTGATCCAGGAAGCGGGAGAAGGGAACAACTCCATTTTGGCCATTTTTCAGGGGAAGTGTTAGCACGGAAAACTAAAGCTAAACTATAACAAGTTAAAGAAGTGTTAGTTAAATTTTGAGATGAACGTCAAGAGTGTCAGGTCACTGCAAAGAGAATTTCTGTGACTTATCACTCTCCGATAAAATGGAAAATAGACTCATCTTAACTTGCATTGCCTAAACGAAGCGGAATTTGGGCACAAGTCAAGTGGAACTTTGGTCAGCAGAAAGAATTGGTGTCTTTGGTGTATTTTTTGGACTGAGCTCTTTTTTCCGCTTAAGTTCTTAAAATGAAAGGGGGTTAAGTTGACTTGATTCTTTTTACAATCGATACATAAATACACAAGTTAAGCTGTGTCTTATTGTTAAAATTTTCAACAGAGTTATTTTGACTTCAATTGAGTTGTTTCCATTTTCTGCTTAATTGAGAGTGTTAAAGGGGTAGTTGAGTTATATTATTTTACCAGTTGGATTTTCTGCTTTACTGCTAGGAATTGAGTCAAAAAATTTGGTGCAATGATGCAAACCATACTAAGGCTGAAAATGCAATTTGGAGATAAGTAGAATCTTTCCCCTTTTCCGCTTCCTGGATCACTTGTGCGCGTATGCCAAAGCAAGGTCGCCTGGCAGCGTTTCTTCAAGTACGGGAAATGTCAGTTTGAAAATTCATGCCTCCTTACTGTGTATACCAAAGGCTGATGTTCCGTCCAAGGTTCACGTACCCATCTACGTGGGATCGTTGTGAAGACTGGAGAACCTGTACCGAATTTCTTCGTGTACCTTTAATTTCCCGTGCCCTTATTTTCTGTGCAATTTTCCTATCAGTTACTCTAAATTACAACGTAGTTTTGTTTTTGTGCAGACCATTTGCTCAGAATGGAGCATGCGCGTGAAACGCACTCTTTGGTGGTTTGTTACTCACAAATTAGCGCATTTTTTTAAAACACTGAGAAAACCTTCCAATCTATTTCAGGCCATACATAGCAAAGCAAGCCAAGCAGAACAAAGTATTTTGAGCACACAGAAGCTTGCAAAGAAAATACTTTGTAATGTACGAACAATTTCTACGTATAACAAAATAATTTAGTTTGTACATATGTGTGCTCAAAATACCTAATAAGGATTCAAGGGTGAACTCATGAACTATTTTGTGCAAAGCTTTTGCCCCCCCCCCCAAAAAAAAAAAAAACTACAAAGTAATCTTGTGTGAACAACGCATTGCTTTCACAGTGTGTTGAGCTTCTCACCCCGAGTCTTGCTCTGTCCCTGCAGGCTGGACCTGCACTGCGGCGACTCCGCGGTGACGCTGCGCGGTCTGCGCGCCCTGGTGGCGGGGCCGGCCGCCGCCGCGACGCTGCAGGAGGTGATGCTGGGCAGCGAGGAGGAGGGCGTCTGCCCCTCGGCCTCCAACCTCACCGTGCTGCTGCGCGGCGTGCGCCACCTGCGCAACCTCGGCGGCGCCTGCCCCTGGGTGAGTCCTAACTGACATCTCGGCTCGCATCCACACTGTGAAAATTTTGGTTGTCACTTTATGACAAATTCAAGGCTGATAATCCGTACGAGGATGTCGTGAAAACATTCAATGTTGTCCACTGGTGAAACAAAGGCATAAAAATTATGCCCTTAAAGGGCGTAAACGATTTACGTCCTTAAAGGGCATAAATCGTTAATGCCCTTGGGAAGGGCATTAAAATTTTGCTTGAAATTCCTATACCATTTACGCCCTTTCGAAGGGCATAAAACGAATTATGCCCTTGCAAGGGCGTAAAAGAGTATTTATGCCCTAAAGGGCGTAATTTTTATGCCTTTGTTTTACCCGTGTCACGCCCACTCAATATGTATAGGAGCGTCGATGAAAATGTCATCCCAAAGTAATGACATTTCCATCACGATTTTGTCATAAAGTGACATCAAATCCTCACAGTGGAACAACACGTCGAGGGGTCCTATTCAAAAGGTCTTACCTGTCCGTTTCCGAATAGAAGGTCTTATCTAGCTGTTATCGAGTAAAAAACATGGCTATGTTCAGTGAGCTGATTTTTTTTAAGGTTGATCATATGTGAGCTAAAACTGAAAAGGAATGTGGTCCATACCTTTTTGAAGAGGAAAGATGGAAATCGGTGGTGTTTGTAGAGGCACACTCCGCTTGCTCGCTTGCCTGTCTTTACAGAAATTCGCTTGCGATTGAGATAAGATTTTCTACCTGAGAACAACCACAACCCTACACGATCTTTTATCCAAAAACTGCATTGAGATCTTTAGAGTGGGACCGCTTGATGTAACAGTTAAGTTCAAAATTTCAAATGTTCAAGTTAAGAGTGCATAGTTCAAATTCTAGTCAGTAAAATTTTAAATCCAGATTCTGTTTAATGCAAGAAATTTTTTAATGTTAAATGTAGTCATTTTTTGGTCCGTCTTTTCAAACTTTATTGTGCTTTTTCACAAAAGTAGACTTGATATTAAGAAACCCCTTTTAAAAGGTTGTGCGTGATAAAACAAATTGCAAAGACGACTCATGTAGGTTTAAACCTGGAATGCAAAAAGTCTTTACGACAAAGCATTGTTGATAAAACGTAGTAGTGAAATTAAGCACAAGGGCTCTTGAAACAACTGACCTTGAGCACTCTCAAATTAGAACGAGATCGAAAGCCACAGATCTGAAACCTTCCATCCATATTTTAAGCTATCGTTGGGAAGACCATGGTATGTTGATTTTGTACATGTTTTCCCTAATGTCCCTACTTACAGAATGTTATATGTTAATACAATTGCTATTGTCGATCTCTTGTAAGCAGTATTTTAACGAAATACTTTTCTTTGTTCAGTAATTTGTTTCTTAACTTTTCATTGTTCTTGTTTCCCCTGCACACGCACCTGGCGTGTTGAACTCACAGGTCACCAAGGCACTAGTCATGCTCAACAAGTCCCTCCCGAAGCACCCGCCCCTGGCCCTCGAGAACTTCGTGTCGCAGCCCGACATCAAGGACAAGGAGGCGGCCGTGGTGGCCAAGCTGTGCCCCAACCTCAAGAAGATCCACCTGGAGAGGCCCGAGGAGAACTGCCAAGCCTTCGTCCCCGACGCATTGTGAGAAAACTGTTTTACGAATTCATTCGGCAATTTCTGTGCCAACGTTCCTTGCATTACGAAACCCAACTGTCTACAAACACTACACACTAATTTTTTTTGTAGAAATTTTGTACTAGACATCACAGTTTTTTGTGCACACGAACTTGTCGTACAAATTTGTACAAAATTTTGTACAATTTTGTGCCAAAATGGCGAAAAATGTGCAGTTTTTCTTACGAAAATTGTACGAAACTTTCGTGTGTACAAAAAACCTATGATGTCTCGTCCAAAATTGTACATAACATTTAGTGTGTACTCAGCCAATGACACAGTTACAAACGCATGTGCGTAGCCTGCAGTTGTACGGTGCAAAGCATGAAGTTGTAAGCTTGCACTTGGCTGAGTATGTGTTTTTGAGTGTGTGCGCAGTAGAAGTCAGGTTTGTAGTGTGCTTTTCGAGACTGTGGGGTTACAATCCCGAGAATCAATTTTTTTCTGAGCTTGACCAATGTTGTATTATATTTATTTTATAGTATGCCTTTGTTTTGTACTCATTTTCACATAATTTACACTTGCTCTAATACTCTTCAAATCGAAAAGTGTACATTGTGCGCTCTATACCTGGAGCATGCCTGCCAAGCATTCACGTACTAGTGCATACATGGCATGTATGCATTAGTAAATGCATGCTTGGCAGGCATGCGCTAGCTAGAGCGTACTTGCAGGCATGCTCAAGGTATAGAGCGTACAATGTACGCTTTTCGGTCTGTAGAGAGCGTCAATACCTTGCTCGAAAAGTATGTCGCGTGTACTTGTTAATACCTCTGGCTGGCTTCTCCCATTGCCGACCCCTGACCGTGCTCCCGCGATTGCTGCCTCTTCCTGCAGGGGCGCGCTGCTGCGCCTGTCGGACCTGAAGCACGTGGAGTCGCTGTGCGTGCTGTCGCTGGACATCATCGAGTCCATGTGCTGCGTGCGGCAGCTGCTGGCGGCGGGGTCGCACCTCACCGAGCTCACCCTGATGAACGTGGTGCGAGGCCCCGTGGAGCTGCCCTACCTCGCCCACTTCTGCCCGCACCTGCGCAAGCTCTGCCTGCGCGGCTTCAACCTGCGGAAGCTGGCCGAGGGCAGGGACGAGTACGGGACCCGCAAACTCAGGTATGCCTAGGCGCGTAGAAACGTCAAGAAAGTTGGGGGGTCAATGTATTGCATGTTGTCTAGCTCGCAGGGGATTGACCCGGGGCAGCTCAAAAACTGGGGGGTCAGCTGACCCTCTGACCCGGTGCCTGATACGCCACTGAATGCCAGGGCACGCGCACTTTGAAAACCTTACGAAGTATTTTGAGCTTACATGTAACAAACTATAATGCTTTGTCATACGAAGAAATAGTTCGTATATTACGAAGTGTTTTCTTTGCAGGCTTATGTATGCTCAAAACACTGCAAAGCCAGTGGTAAATTTACTTGCCTCAAATTTCGCAAGCCGTTTTGAATGCCAAAACTTGGCAAGCTTTGTTCAGAAATCCTCGTTAGCTTGCCAAATTTTGGCAAGCTGGGGAGCATTTCCGGGCCAAGCTTGCCAATTTTTGGCATCCAAAACGGCTTGCCAAATTCGTGGCAAGTAAACTCCCGAGTAAAAATAGAAGGCTGCAGATAGGCTGACGCTTGGCTGACGCATGGCTGTATGGACCGTTTTTTGGCTGTATGCATGGCTGCCGTGGCTGCGTTGCAGCCATGTCGCAGCCATAGCGATGTCCTGGACTTGCAGCCATGCACGCTGCAATGGCTGGTCTGGCTGTTTCACGGAGCGCTTTGGCTGTGGAACGCTTCAGAAGCTGCGCACAGAAGCCTTTTGGCTGCCCGAAGCAGCCTATAAACGCTGCCACGCACAGCCAACTTAGCTGCAGTGGCTGTAGGCTGCGCGTCGCAGCGTGTTGGCTGCTGGCGCCAGCCCTGCCGCGTAGACGTTACAGCCATGTAGGCTGCAATGGCTGTAGGCTGCGCGTCGCAGCGTGTTGGCTGCTGGTGCCAGCCGGGCCGCGGCTGGACTTTACAGCTATGTAGGCTGCCATGGCTGTAGGCTGCGCGTCGCAGCGTGTTGGCTTCTGGCGCCAGCCGGGCCTCGGCTGCACTTTACAGCCACGAAGGCTGCAATGGCTGTAGGCTGCGCGTCGCAGCGTGTTGGCTGGTGGCGGCAGCCAGGCCGCGGCTGGACTTCGCAGCCAGGCGGGCTGCAATGGCTGAAGGCTGCGGGTCGCAGCGTGTTGGCTGCCGGATGCAGCCGGGCTACGGCAGGACTATACAGCCATATAGGCTGCAATGGCTGTAGGCTACGGATGCAGCATGGTGGATGCTGGCGGTATTCAGGCGCACTCCTTGATTAAAGGGTTATAAAAAATAGAAAAAAATAGAATGGGTGCGTGTTATGCTGATATTTGAGTTAAATACGTTAACATACATAAGCCATGCAAGTTTCGTAAAAATCGGGACACTTTTTTGTTATCTTTGATATCTCGGGAACGGAAAGTCCTAGATGAAATTACTTAGCAGATTTGGATCTGGAACGGTGTTGGGACCCTAGAAAATCTACTAAGGGATCCATAGAACTTCAAAGGGCGTAACAGGCCCCCTCAAAGGTCGTCATGGGGACCTTCTTGTACTAAGGAGTGAAGCCTAGTAGCGATATGGGTGCTGCCGATGTCATCCACGAAGCTGCAGGATGCAGCCGAGATGTGGCTGTGACCCGCAGCTTCATAGCTGCCAGGGGCAGCGTGGCCCGGGCGAAAGAAGGCTGCCTGGAGCATCCTGAAGGCTGCGGGGTGCAGCCTACAGCAGCGCCTCACAGCCTCTAGGCTTCCGGGGGCAGCGTGGCCCGGGCGAAGGAAAGCTGCCTGGGGCATTCTGAAGGCTGCGGGGTGCAGCTTAGAGCAGCGCCTCGCAGCCTCGTGGCTGCTGGGGGCAGCGTGGTCCGCGAAGGAAGGCTGCCTGGAGCATCCCGTAGGCTGCGGGGTGCAGCCTAGAGCAGCGGGGGCAGGGCCGACTCGGCTCCAAAGGGACACTTCAATGGCTGGCAGGTGCAGCCAGAGAGGCTGCAGTGGCTGTGGATGGCTGGATTTTGGCTGACGTATGTCCGAATACAGCCAATGTCTGCAGCCATCCGAGATCCATCGGAGCGCTCTCAGGCACCCGGAGGAAGCCAGCCTGCAGCCAATCTGCAGCCTATAATTTTCTCTCGGGCTTACCACCGGCTTTGCAGTAAATACTTTGTTATACAAACTACACTCTACAAATCAAAGAGTGTACATGGTACGCTCTAACTGGAGCATGCCTGCAAGCACGCTCTAACTAGCGCATGCCTGCCAAGCATGCACTAACTAGTGCATACATGCCATGTACACGCTAACTGAAGCATACATTTACTGCATAAGGGATAGGGAGTTTTCTGCATCAGAAAGCGTGTACATGGCATGTATGCACTAGTTAGTGCATGCTTGGCAGGCATGCGCTAGCTAGAGCGTGCTTGCAGGCATGCTCCAGTTAGAGCATACTATGTACACTCTTTGATTTGCAGAGCATTTCTTTATAAGGCCCAAAATACTTTGTAAGGTTTCCTCAGTGCGCACGCCGACATGTTTCTGTGGAATTTTATACGTATAACATCCACGGTTTTGGAAGGACGTAGAATTGGCATAATTTTAATCGTTTAAATGCATACATTTCTTTGGAGACTGTACGCCCTTCTTGAAGCTTACCACTGCGCTTTATGGCAATTCCCCCCATGCTGTTGTACGCTCAAGAAGAGCTTACAGACTCTACGCTTTACAAGGAGGGGCTTACAACTGATCTTTAGGAAATTGGTACAAATCTCCCCCTCCTCTGTCAAAACCTTACATATTAGTTTAGGGCTTACCAAGAAGAGAAGTTGGCTGAAACAGGGTATTTTGATGATGCATGAGCTTTCGAAGAAAATACTTGGTAACATATTCAACATTCCCGTTAACCGTTCTTATTGGTTTGTACATCCCATATGCTTCGAATTTTTCTTAAGTGTTTTAGCGCACTCTCAGCACGTTACTGACTTTTTTGTCACTAATTTACGTATCCGTATAAGCAACAATAATGCTTAGTGTGTTCCAGGTTCGTATCATTAATTTCCTTCTTAAATTTAGGTACAGAACCAAATTGTCAGAACATTATTCAATATTTCCGAAGTAGTTCTTTGAATGTCGAAAAGTACGTATTATGGTTTCGCAAATTACTTGCATAAGTACTGACAAAATGAGCAAAAAAGTCAGTGACGTGCTGAGAGTGCGTGTTTTATCGGTGGGGTGTCCTGAAATCCAGCAGAACTTTTGACGCCCTCGTTCGTTGTGTTGACTTGCTCTGTCCAGGTGGGACGATGGTGCTGACAAGGACGATGCCCAGGGCGACATGCGAGACAAGTCCAAGAAGCGCTTCCTGTGGCCCAGCCTCCAGACCCTGGAGCTGTCGCCCCTCCTGGGCGGCGCCGTGGACAGGGAGTCGCTGCTGGAGATCGTGCGCGGCGCGCCCAACCTCAGGACGCTGGACGTGGGCACCTCGGCGTCGCAGTTGTCGGTGAGTCTGTCGCAGTGGCGGATCCAGAGGTCCCTCGGGAAGGGAGGGATTTTAAAATTCAAAGAAGTTTCATATGTGCTTGTCCTGCATTTTTTACTCGTTCTTTACACACCACTCACTAACATACAAAACTCTATGTGAAGAGAACGAGTATTGTGTTCAAAAATGAGTTTTGGGGGGACATCTTTCATCTCAGATCTCACAGCATGTGGGAAAATGATAGTGGTATCAAACGAAAGATGGAGTGTCAGTCGCTTGATCGTAAATGAAGTTTTTTTTTACTTGCAATGAGAAATATTGAGAAAATGAACATGAAAGAGAGACGTTTTTAGTGCACTATGTGAAACTAACCTCTTTTCACGTGTCTGTATCTTTTGATGTTAAACGCCACTGAAACGCTAAGTACAACAACAATGACACGAGATCTTTGGTCAACAAAAATCTAGGAGGGTTTTTTGCAAGTGACTATGGATAATTTTCAGAAATTTGGTAATAACGAAACATTGTTTGACCCTAACCATGATACATGTCTCAGAACTGCAAGCTGTGTCCTCTTAATGAATTTCTTTTTGATGGTGTTGCACGTCTTATGTTCGAGATGAGAGATGAAATAATAAGTTTCATTTGACTGTTTTCTAAAATAAATGTGTCCTTCTGAGGGTTTCGGTCATGGAAAAGGCAGGTTTTTGGCACGGACTCACGGACGCTAGTGTAAATTCGATTATGCACGAGAATCGATATCTCGAGATATCGCGATGCATCGATGTTCCCTGCCTGAGAGGAGAACCAATCGGAAGCGTTCGTTAAAAGGCAAAATTACAAATCGTCAGAGGACAATTCATGTAACGATCAGCGACTGACACATCGACCTAGCTTTGTAAAGAACGAGTCCCTCCCATGTGATATCAATTCTTTGATGTCTTTCCTTCTTGTTTAAATTTTGTGCTCTTACATAAAATGAGGCTGGATGCCGAGGAATCCTCACCCTTCCATCCAGTAAAGGGGGGGGACACAAGGGGAAAAGTGGACTGAATTGACAACAACGGTGATTTTAATGTTTTAAGCTGGAAATGTGCATAAAAGGTTTCAGGTTTAGGGGTTTCAACTTATAGAAATTGCTAATATCTTAACTATTTGGAAAGAAATAACTCAGAGGTTAGTTCTGTTACTAGCTACGTAATACGCTTTATTTTGCTGCTTTATCTGGTGTCGCAGGAAGTGTTCCGGCATTCCTGATTCAGACATGAGTCTGAGTCATCTTGGTTGGAATTTATTTTTGATGACTTGTCGAAAAATTGTATTCAGGATTTCTCAATATCATACCCTCTTTTGTTTAAAAGCTGAAAAAAGGGGGCAAATAAATTCTCTTTTTCATATTAGGAAACTTCATATGATTGCAACATAAAGCAGTAGTTGAATTTGAAAATTTATTCAATTGAATCTGTAATGTACATCTTAAGAAATACCTCAAATTAATTTCAAGTCTTTTTGTCCCATTTAAAGACGAAGGAAGATTTCTTACTAACACTCTAAAAACACTAAAAAGGGACTTTTCTCAGAAACTGTGATACATTTTGGGTTTAATTTTGTTTTGGGAACCCAGGATACTAGGTAAGTTTCAATCTTGAGGGATTTGCTTAAGCCTACTTTCACGTTTCACTGGGGTTCCCTCCTTAGAGCTCAAAGACATTGAAAAACAAATTTTGTCATTTTTGGTCATTTTTCCCCTGTGTATGCACTGGCTTGCTGTTTAGGTAAACAGCCATGAAAACTATGCCATCGCAAAGCATGCACGATTCACGCCCCTGGAACGGCGTCAATTAGTACAGGACTTTCAGGTATAAGTCCAAGGCCCTTTAACGGTGTGGAAAGACTGGTTATGTCCTTGGGCATAGTTTTTAAGCTTTTCTTATACAAGTGTTGCCATTGTCTTGCCGCTTGACTCGTTCGATTCTGCCTCGCTCAGTGGGTCATTGGATCGATGGAGGCGGCCAAAAACGTTGAAATCTCGGTTTGAGCTCTAGTCACTAAATGTGATTCAAACCGAACGCGTGACCCCACCAATCAACTCCTCTCCGAGCGGAGAATCAATTGGCGGGGCCACACGCAGTTCGAGTTCTGTTTAGCGAATCTGGAGCAAATCCCGTTGAGAGATTTGGCCGCCTGTGCTTTGCCTCACACCCCTCTCTGCCCGCAGGACGAGGACGTGCCGGCGCTGAGCCCCGCGGGCAACAAGTTGGTGTCGCTGACGCTGCGCCGCAACGCCAACATGGGGGAGCCGCTGCGCCTCACGGGGCGCGCCGTGCTCGGCCTGCTGGAGCGCTGCAGCCACCTGACGACCCTGGGCCTGCTCAACGACTGGAGCGTCTCCGAGGCGGAGCAGGCGGAGCTGCGACGCCACTGCACTGCCAACAACCTGCGCGTCTCCCTGCTCGCCTCGCGCTGCGGCTGCTCGTGCGCCAACTGCTGAAGTCCTGTGTACTTGCGGTGCGCGGACTTCTGATATCCTGTGAACTTGTCGTACGCTGTCGTCCGTGCTGACGAAGTGATGTGGTATTTGCCCCTCAAAGTGGCCTGGAAAACGTTTCTCGTCCACTGAGTTGCGCTCGGTTCCTCTCTGGGAATCGGCACTTTGACTGTTCACTGATCTTAAATTTCACGTACCATGTCCTGCGGACCCTTAAAATTACTAATTATTTTAACTACATGGGACCTGTTTGTGTACCACATTCCTGACGCAATGTAATCTATGTTTCCCTACCATCCTTTCACCTACTCGTCTGACGATGTTGATTCCTGGCTACATTGCCGTCATTAATCTCAGTGATTTCAACAATTTTGTTAAAGTGATATCAATTGGCGCGAACCGAAGTGTGGAGGATCAGTGTTCTGCTGAAGCTATGATCTGTTTTTGATGTGGTGCAGTGTTGAATGTAGCCAAAACTTAAAGCTCAGCTTCGGGGTGCCAAACTTAAAAAATAAGACTTGCATTTGAATTAAATTTTAAAATGTTCTAATTGCGTTTTTAGTGTTTTGTCCGCTTAAAACCACCTAGAAACTCATATTTCACAGCTGCTGACCCGACTTAGGTTAGACCTCAGATTAGAACTGTAGTACGTTTCTTCATCAATGTGACCAACTCGACCGTAGCCTTTCTTGCGGCCAGATTAGACCGGAGAGACAAGCAGACAACATCTTCCTTGTACTGAAGGTCATTGTAAAGTGGAAAAAGGTGACTACTTCCATCTTATTTCAGTTTCTGGTTTATGGGTGTTAACATAAGCTAGAAGGCGTTCCTTTCCAATTTTCCTCACGACATAAGCACCCTTCCTTCAGATACTGGCAATGACATATTTCTTTTGCATAGGATGGAACCGCGACCCGCATGACGTCATTGCCGACCACGGTCTTAGTCCCTCTTTCCAAGTCACCATTGTAATAGTCCATTTTAAGAGAGGTCCTCGAACTGCCAAGAGCCTAGTCACGGTCTGTTCGCTAGAATTCCTCCCACCGTGAACACAGCAAGTTTCTGCGAGACTTGTCGCGAAAAGCACGAGCCTCACGACGCCATCACTAAAAGACGGGGGGCATGGCTGCCACGCTAGTAAAATCGCCACATCAGTGGCCCACCTTCTGCAAAGCACGACGTTGAAACTTGCTGCCAGGATGGACTTCAGCATCTTGCTTTTCGCAAGCTTTTAGGGAGTTTTTTTCTTAATTGTTTTGAAGCGTCGACGTTCTTAATGTAATTAATATAACTTAAACAATACGAGTACTGTGTAGTTGAGGTAATATTTACCGTACTGTTTCAATGCAACCCTATAAAACTGACAAGTTTGCCCCCAAAGGTAGGCAACCCGTAACAGCCCCCCTTTTTTCCCTTTTAGTCGGCTCTAATTATGCTCCTGAGAAGAGGGAACACCAACCAAAACTATGAGTCGGAATCAAGAAACCCCCTTTTGTCAGCTCGGTCCTCGGTACTACGTAGATCTGACGCCGCACAGTTTAACTGGGGCTTCATTAGATGTTTTCAACCACATCGACTGGATTCCCATCGTTTTTGGTAACAAGGTGAATGAAACCGCAGGAAAGCAAATTAACCGAGGGGGCAAAAACTCGGGATTTTCGTGTACACATGATTCGGAAAACGCAATGATTGCGCATGGTTTTAATTGATTTCATGGCTGATTTTGCCTTATTTCGCGACGCACCAGGGTGATGTTGAGCGTGATTGCGTGTGATTGTGTTCGGAAAGAAATGATTTCGGACTGATTTGGCCTGGTTTCGTGTGATACTGCCTAATTTCGGTCGATTTTAGTGATTTTGGCTGATTTCGGATTGCTTGATTTCGCGTGATTCTCAATGATTCGCGTGTGATTTCGGGGGCCGTGTACACATGATTGCGCGAGTTTTTGCCCCCTCGAAATTAACCAACCACGCGCCCAACGCGCGGCTCCCTTTCCGTGCGAATATCATCGTCCCGCGCACTCCCAAGTAGTGCCTTTTCTCCCTCCCACTACGATCAGTTCAACACATGTGTGTGTCATTGCTGTCTGCCATTTTCGTCCCTCGTTCCCATGGTTCAGGTCACCGGAGCTCGTTTTAGGAAAGACCGCCAAGTGCAGTCTGAAAAGGGAGATATACTACTGCTTGAATTTCCCAGGAGCTCATAAACAAAGTCATTTCCACGAATTTTTTTACGTCAATTGATTTTGTCTCACGACACCACCACCATAAAACGACGGGCGTACCTGCCACAGTAAAGTAACGATCGTCACACCAGTGGCCCACCTTCTGCGAAGCAGGACGTTGCTATTTGCTGCCAGGATGGACTTCAGGATCTTGCTTGTCGCACTAATGTGCTTTTTGAGTGCTACGGTATAGTAATTCCAATAGCTACTCGGGTGGGAAAAGGAATTCACAAAATTTAAGTTAACTGCCGCGAAGTTTTCGGGTTTGGCCGGAGAAAATAAGAATTTTCGTCGTCTTGCATACCTTAGGACGATAAAAAGTGGTCACTTTTTCGCAATATTTTTGTATCAGTTCTCATTCACAGTGGATGGAGGCACATCCAAAATCCTGCCTTGAACTGTTTTGTATACTCGTTCAAATCTGTTGAACGGTTTAAGTGGGCAAGGTCAAATGGGGAAGGCGACTGCAGACGTTCGCCGCTAGGGGCGCCACTGGGATATACGCCACTAGCAGCCAGGCGGCAGTCGGCACGGATGCTGTTTTTGACTTATAGCTCTCACTGCAATTATCGCACATGTATGAAAACTAGCTTACTGGGAAGCTAGCAGCGTTGCCTACAATCGGCTCGCTTACACTACGGGTCTATCTTGCATGATAAAGAAGTTATGGGCGAAATTGGCAGACTCCTGGGGGCTCCCCTGGCTAAATCGTGGCGCGTATCCCGGTGCTGCCCTCTACCCTGAGCTTGCCGTGTCGCCTTCCTCATACGGGCCCTCTCGTAGACCGTGAAACGCCTCTGAATCCAAGGAGTCCGAACGCATTACCTATTGACGCGACATTCGTCGTATTTAAAATGTCCATGCGTACTGCATGTTACCACTGAATGCCAATCGAGGGGTGAATCACAAGTGTACTCATGTGTACAAATTTGGCCGGACTCAGTGTACTCACAAGTTTAAAAAGGGCGAAATGAACTAGAGTTTGGACCGATTTGGCGTTGAGTGCTGTTTAAAACGCTAAATAAAGCCTTAAAATGTGTTTAAATGTGAAATTTATAAGTAAAAGCAAGGTGTACTCACCCGTACTCATGTGTAGGGGTAGGTTGGGGAAGAAAAGTACAAAACGCGTACTTTGCACTATACAGAAGTTCCAAATGAGGATTCAACGATTCTGCTCTCGTGAACTTGTAATCCAATGTCTTCCTAATGAAATGGATCACTGTTTGTTGATTATAGTTCCCCACATTACGTACAACATGCCAAAATGTATGTGATTTCGGAACTCCTCGAAAAGGGTAAGAAAAGTACACCACCGGGAAAGAAAAGTACAACGAAAAGAATTGCGAGTTCGAACCAGGAGACCACCAATCTTGGCTCAATACAGGTTTACCCCTAAAGTGGAGAGCTTTCACTTGCCATTAGTTTAAGTTTCGTCAAAATCAGTCAATTGGTTCTGATTCTACATGGACTCATCACAGAAGGTCCACGAAGCCTTTTCTTAGAGATAAGTGGGTACAGCATTTTTGTACTTTTCTTCCCCTTTTCACGTAAATGCCTAATAACTTGTTTATTTCGGGTCTAATTTTATAACTTGTGTTGACATTTTTTGCTTGTTTCGTCTAATCAAATCTATTTCCGTGATCAATTCAATTTTCATCCCGCTTTTAGTTTCTTAGAGGGTGTTCTTTTCTTCCCCAATACCTGTACTTTTCTTCCCCAGCCGACTGTACTTTTTTTCCCTATTTCATTTTTACACTTATAAAAAATTGTGTTGAAGCCTAAGAGCATCGAACGGCACTGTTTTTCAAAGATGATGGTCTAAGTTATAAGGTGGTACCTTACATTGGACTGTCGGCTGATTCTGCAGGAAGCTGTACTTCAAAGTACAAACATTTAAAAAAAAGATTTTCAAAGTTATTTTTGATGTAATTTTCAAACGTGCAGTTTGATTCTAAATAATATATGTAGAACTGGGCTAAATTTATTTTTTGTGAGCGGGATGACCAACCTTTCTAAAACCACTAACGTGATGGTTCAGTGTAGTTTCAGTTCGGAGATATAACGGGTGTACTTTTCTTACCCGACCTTCGAGTGTACTTTTCTTACCCAACCTACCCCTACACCAGAACGCAGAGTGATTCACCCCTCGATGCCAATGCCGGCCAATGCTCTAATCCATGACCTGCAACCTGCAGTATTCCGGAAAGGCTTAGCCTCACTCCTTGCCGCCCTCCACCCCACTCGCCTGCTTCATCATTTTAATGGAGCCTGTTGCTACCTTTCAAATTTGTTTGCGAGTTTGGCGAAAGACTCATCTTTGGTGGTCGTGCGTTGCAGATGCAGTTTGCGGCAGCCGATCACGCGTGTAGCGGCGACGAACTCCACAACAATTGCATCAACCAGTGCGGCCGCCAGTTCCTTACGAGGGAACAATTCAACAACAAGTGCATGCCTGCATGCCAGAAGGCGGGCAATTGCATTGTCCTGTAGGAAATAAACGGGAATAAAGCAGGGATCCTTAACTTACCTCATAAGGGCATCATAACGTTATCATTTAAGAGTTAAAGTTATTACCCTTAACTTCTAACATCTTTTCAAAAGGGTAGGTTATTTTTTTTATAGCTCGAATTTGTGTGGATATACTTTCACTGCGAGAAAAGATCACGGTAAATCCTGTACTGATTACTCCAGACTTCACCGTACTTTTTTTAACGGGCAATGCCGTCGTTTTTTTACAGGCTATACCGTACTCTTTTTACAGGAAACGCCGTACTTTTTTTACAGGGAATCCCGTACATTTTCCCCCGGCAATCCCGTACTTTTATTACCTATCAAAAACTGCTATAATTTTGTTCAGTCGATTGACCCTCTTTTTCCAAGTTCCTGATGTACGCAACTGCTGAAGTCGGACTCCTGGACCCCTCTTCCGACCACTCGTTGGAAAGGTCTTGACGAGACCTATTGAAAGGTGCAATAAAATTTTTCAGTCGGTCGACCCCCTTTTTTCAAGATCCTGATGTGGACTTTTCTTGGAAGCGGCCTTTGATGGGACCAGATCTGGTCTTTCCTACGGCATGGACTGTACGGAAGAACGGTATCTACTGTTAAAAGACTACGGAATATTTTGTAAAACAAGTACGGTAAATACTGTAGACTGTACGGAGGATACTGGTTTTTGAAGTACGGTAAAGTTTGGCAAAAAAATTATCCAGGATTTACCGTCATTTTTTCTCAGAGTGTTTGCAAGTACTTTCATAAGTCCGTACCCTTAACCTTTCGCGAACATTGTCTTAGGTTACGTTCCCGGGTGGAAGGATCTGCAGTTGAAGTGCAGTTTGAACTCAGTGGAAAAACTGCAGTATTGGAACAGTACTATGGATTCAAAAGTAACTGCAAAAGTATTAGAGTTGAGAACTCCAATTTATGTGCATTGGTCACAGACTTTAAACTAATAATAAATTGTTCTTCTGGTCTTCAGTCTTACTACAGAGCGCCTCTGCAGAAGGATTTCAGTTTTGACTTAGTTTAAATTATAGTCACTACAATAGACATGAAGTACAGCAGTAAGTGCAGTTAATGATTAGTTCTGAGACAGTTAGACTGCATGATAGTGTCAAGATTAGAGAGTGCAGAAGAATCTGAAGAAAAACTGCAGTTTTAACTGAGTTCCCCTGCTAATGCCCCCGGCACCAGGCCTTATTATGTGGTCACGTTGGGTGGATCACCTTCTCAGGCAGGCGGCGTAGACCAGTGGATAAGGCACTTGGTCCGCAACCAAAAGGTGCGAGGTTCGATTCCCCGCAGAAAAAAATGATTTCATCATCAGACAATAAGGAAGTTGACCATAGAAGATCGAAGGGGGCAGTAGAATCAGACAGAAGTAGGAAAGTTGAACGTTCAAATTCATTTTTAACACGTACTTTTAACACTACACTTTAACTTCATTCTTTCTTTAAGTGAATTCTGTAGGTGTAACTATGATTTATAAGTACATTCACTGCAGTATGAAATTCGTCTAAACTGTAGTCAAAACTGTAGTTGGGCGAAAAAACTGGTACTTTTTCTGCAGTTTTACTACGCTTTTTGTACAAAATTCTATACTCTTTTTGTAGAAAATTACGGTTACAGAATAGTTTAAACACAGAAAAATCTCGGCTTTTCTTCCACTTTTTTTATAATTTACAGTTACTTTGAACACTAAGTTAAGTTCATTAAAACGCAAGTGAAGAAGTGCTGTTCAGACTGCAGATCCTTCCACCCGGGTTATGAGAGCAGTGTTAGTTAAATGTTAAGTTAAGTTAAGGATCCCTGGAATATAGTCTGAAAAATTAAGAATGTACGGTTTGAATTCAAAACCATTGAACCCACACACTAGAAAAACCTTGCGAAGTATTATCCGGCATTGTATTGCAAACTCTCTTACAAACTCTTTTCTTTGCATTGCGAGGTATTACTTTGCAACTTGCAAAGAAAATGCTTTGCTACGTTTATGCAAACTTTTTTCTTCACAACTTACGAACTATTTTTTTTGCAATGCGAAGAAAATAGTTCGCAAGGGAGTTCGTAATACAGTGAGTGCAGTTCTGAAAGAGTCTACGTCTCATTGGCGATCCTTCACTCCAGCGTACAATTACGCTTCATGCTATTTATTCCCCCCAATGCATAATTTAGATGAGAGGAAAGGAGCGGAGGAGCTCTTGTATGCTACAAGAAGGGCGTAATTGTACGCCTTAGTTTTTCCTGTGCACAGTAAAAACTCTACAAAGAATCGCTTCGTGTTGCGAAGAAAATGAAGGAAAAAACCGCGACAAACGCGGCGATATGTTTGACTTTTGTTGTTTAGAAACGTGAAATTTGTTGCGTACCGACCCAAATGAGTATCTCCTCCACAACCGTGCAAGCGGAATGGCAATCGAACAAACCCACCCCTTTCCATAGTCACCCACACCCCCTCGAGGGAGTTGTTTCCAAACATGTTTTGGAACTGGCTGCAAACGATCCAGTGGCCTCTCCTGTACACACTGGAAAGTTTTTATTTCGATTTCGACCACCCGCGGCCAACCCCTCGGAGGATCTACCCCTTTTCGAATTTGTAGCGTTTCAGTCTCAAAGGGGTTGAATTTGGGCGTTGAAATTCATAGGTACTTGGAAACCCATTCTAATCAAAAAACCGAGTTCCGGGAAGTTTCATCCACCGTTGCAAGGGTGGCCACCCCCTTGCACCCCTGCTCACCCAGGAGGAGCCCGCTGCGGCAACGCCTGCGGCCCAGAGAACGACACGAAGGCGGTGATGCTTTGACAGCGCGGCTTGAGGCCTTGCGCCGATGGGGTAGGCAGCCTATCACACGGGCGGCACAGGTGTGCTAATGCATACTGGGGGCGTGCGAGCGCGCCAGGTCGGCGCTTTTCACCTGGGAGTCCAGAAGCACCGTGAAGATGACTCGTGCTTGCGTGCGCGACCGCGTGCCTTTTTGCGGTGCTGCAGTTTTAAAATGAAAAATAAAGTAGTTGAAGGCACTTACACCGCAAAAATGAAGGCATGATTTTATCAAAATATTACAATGACTAAATAATTTACCCCCATGAATCCTTGGAATCTCAAACCCTGTTTCATTCGCGGTTTCATTGCAAACATTTGACGTAAAAGTATTTAAAACTGAAGTCCTGGCTGTATAGAGGCTGTCCACTTGCTGCCGGGAAATGGAAATTTCATCGTTCACGCCTCTGCACAACGGTTGTCCCCTCTGGATCAATCATGCCGCAGCGGTCTATGTTGATGGATGGCCTTCGAGCTCGGCTGCGACCGGTAAGTGAGGAAGCATCGAGCGGACGAGGCCGAAGTGCCGTTGGAATGCACAGGACGTGCGAACCGGCCGCCGAAGCCGATCGTCTGATGCTTAAGGCAAGACTGTTCATTTGAACTTCAGGGATTATCTGCTAGAGCAAAATCAACTAAGACGGACCACTTCTTCCAGCGACCCTCTCCGATTTGCCTGATTTTTTGTAGGCTTAAGGCCAGGGACAGGTGAAAAAATGAAGAAGTTTGGTGAAATTGAATGAAATGAGTTCTGGGTGGAAAATGGTCCTTTGGACCTTCCTCTTTCAGGATCTGTCGGGACTTCGACTATCCGGGACCTGGAAGTGCTTAAAATACATCTTTTCGCACACTCCTGCATTTACGACACTTTAGTAAAATTGTCCGTTTTGCCATCAAGGGGGGAGGGGGGTTCTAGCGAAAATCTTGCCATTTTTAAAATGAACCCCACTGTCATAATTTGTTGGGAATATGAAATCATACTTCAAAGAGACTAAGATTTGATTTTTGAAGGCATATGCTAGGTCTTGAACCCAGTCGAATTGTCTTTTTTGGACTGTTTTGGCTTTATTTAGCCGTATCTTGAACAATCCTCTTGCGCATACTATTTTGACGTAAAAGGCTTATCTTCACATTTTGCACTTCTTCGATTCATTTTAAAAAGATTCCAGCATGCCTAGTTCAAAATTTCCATTATATTAGTAATCACATGCTTTTTTCATCTAAGAAGTCACTAAAACTTGTCTATTTTGTACATTGTTGATCAATTTAAGTGAAATGCATGCTTTAGAAGCTTGCCAATGATAATGTAATGGACATTTTCAGTTGTGCATGCTGGGATCTTTTAAAAATGAATCGAAGAAGTGAAAAATATCCAGGTCAACCTTTTACGACAAAATAGTATGCGCAAGGAGATTTTTTTGGCTGAAAATCCATTAAAATCTGTCACCAAACTTTAAACGCCCTTTTCTCCGAAGACATTTTTTTAACATTTGAATGGTCCTGTGCGCATACAGTTTGAAGTGTCGTCAATGATATTTTTTCCACTGACTCAGTAGGTTATTGCGAGGAAACGCAAGTGACAGTTTTTGTATATTCCACCCAGAAGTATGGTTTTGGATATCGGTTTTTACAAAAAAAGGGAAAATCTTTGGTTTTTGAAAAATGTCAAAATTGAAAAGTTGGTATTTTGCTATCAGTGCCGGAAACTAAAATCTGTCACTTGCGTTAGTTCTTTGGACTTAGACGAACAAAAAAATATGTCGGTCAGGTCAATAACCCAAAATGGGAAACGCACAGGAATTTTTTAACAAACACTTAAAAAATTATAAAAAAGCCTGTATCTCAGGAACCGCTTGATATTATGGGATGGGATTTTGGGTGAAATAGTTTATCATCAAGAGTAAGATTTTGACAGAAAATAAGAAGTTTTGGACCAGCAGTTTCTGAGATCATTTTTTCACCTGTCCCTGGCCTTAATAACTAACTAAAGGAGAGTCTAAAGCCTAGGTCCGGCAAAAATTTATTGCCCGAGATATGAGTCAATTCTGGAAGTACGACTGTATACAAGACGTCAGTAGTGTAGATGCCACCAGGAGGCTGATATACTACTGACGTCCCAGTTCGGCCTGCAAGTTCAGTCAATATCATCTCGTCGGGGACACCGAAGTCTATCCTTTGTGAAAACTTGAGTCAAGGTGAAAAGAAAAAAAAGAGGTTCTTTTCAAGCTAAACGCAAGGTTCACATATATCGATTTGAATGCGCAAACGTTTAATCCTTTGAACATTTACACTCTTTTTCCGAAGGGAATGACGATTTCTCTATTCTTTCGGCCCAGATACATTTCTTTTATGGAAGGTGCGAAAGGCAGCCCACAGCAGGGCTCCTTTGGTTGTTTGCAGTTCAAGGAACATGGTTCTTGGTGAGTGCGAGCTCTAGGGATTCATTCAAGCTGTGAATTCAAAAGATTTGAACGTGGCACTTTCGCTGTGATGCGTTAAATCACCGCACCACGAGCGCGTTTAAGGGGAGGTTCTGGTGAAAATCTTGCCATTTTTCAAATGGATCCCACAGTCATAATTTGTTCAGAATGTCAAATTTTTCATTGAGGAGGCTAAAATTTGACTTTTGAAGGCACATGCCAGGCTGTAAACCCAGTCGAAGAGTCTTTTTGAGCCTATTTTGGCTGTATCTTAAAAAATCTCCTTGCGCATACTATTTTGTCGTAAAAGGTTGACCTAGACATTTTTCACTTCTTCGACTCATTTTCAAAAGATTCCGGCATGCATAGCTCAAAACTTCCATTATATTATTAATTATTAGCTTTTTAAGCTGAAAAGTCCCTAAAATTTGTCTATTTTGTACATTTTTGATCAATTTTAGTGAAATGCTTGGTTAGAAAGGTTGCGAATAAAAATGCAATTGACATTTTGAGATGGGCATGCCGGCATTTTTAAAAAATGAATCGAAGAAGTGAAAAATGTCTAAGCCAACCTTTTACGACAAAATAGTATGCGCAAGAAGATTTTTAAAGTTATAGCCTGAATGGGAGAAAAAGGCTCTGCGACTGGATTCAGGGCATAGAATGTGCCTCCCCAATGAAAAATTTTAATAAATACTTGATAAGACACCAAATTTTTAACAAATTTTAACAGTGGGACCTATTTAGGAGAAAATAGCATTTTCACCAGAACCTCCCCTTAAGGGGGGACATCACTCCAAAAACAGTACTTTTGTAAAATCGTAATAAAAACCAAACGGAAAGAGAAAAATTGTTCATATTTTAACAGATAAAGTATAAAACAACACTAAGTCAATCCGCCAGGGCAGTATAGCGCTTTCGTTGAAAACGCATTTTTCAGTGTTAGGTTAGACCATTTCGCACGGTTGCAGCACTGGACGCCAAACGGTTTGACCTAGAACAACGTAATTTGGTGACAGCCTTCCTGAGATGTCTGGCTATGCTGGGTACCTCAATCACATTTAAAAAATCATTTAAAGTTGTATTTGTTTCATGCCAAAAAAAATTGTTCAATTTTTTTGGTCAAAATTGTTTAATTTTGAACGTTAAAAAAATAATAAAAATTGACCAATGCAAATTATTTTGCTACCCACCATAGTGGCATGTCGTAGGAGCTTCCATGCTAAATCTCCCCGCTGTAGCTAAAAAACTGGGCCCTAGAGGCCTGCAACCGTTTGCAATTTCATGTTCCGAGAAAAACGCGATCAAAGTTGGGGAACCTGGGCTTTTCCCCTAAGCATGTTTGCGGCCCACAACCTCCCAAAACTGCATTTTTTAAAATTTCAGAATGCGGTTTTCGCCATTCGACGCAGAAAAGAATGGTCTATAGTATAAACTAATAAAACAAAGTTGCGATTTTTTATCATTTTGGAGTGATGTCCCCCCTTAAAACCTAACGAAGTATTTTGAGCATTCTAAACAATTTTAGTTAGTAATACGCATAAATAGTTTGTAAATTACAAAGTGGGCGACGGAGGATTATTACAAGTTGTTTACAGAACTTTCCGTTGCTTTTTACCACAGTGTTGGAGCACTGAGAATGAAAAAGTAGTCTTTATCGATACACAATTTGGGGCGAGGTATGCTTTATCAGACGAATTTGGGCAAGGAAGGCTTCCTTATCCATTGGGCGAGGAAGGGTGTATCACCTACGTGTATGCCTATTATCACCCAAATTTGGGTGCGGAAATCTTCCTCACCCGAATCTGGGCGAGGAAACCTTCACCCAAAATTTTAGTCCTGTTCAAGACTTTTTTATTCTCAGTGAGCCTACTGGCCCCTTCCCAGCAATTTCATTTCGCAGGCAGGCGGTCGACTGGAAGCTCCAAGGCCCGACCTGTGCCCTGAGGAAGACTTCCTCTTCGACTTCACGTCGCTGTTCCTTCGGGGAAGATCGGGTAACATGCAGTACCTAAGCCATCCACAAACACTATCAAAAGTTGAAAATTGTTTGTTGCAGAGTACGATGAGTTTCCTGCACGATATAACGAACAGAGCCATCTCGATATGAGCAGTTGCCAAAATTAAGGATACCTACATGTAATTCGTATGTTACAGTAAATTCGGGGGCGGAACCATAATCAAAGCTGTACTTATTTCCTGGTAATACGAATCTTTTTGACGTTTCAAAATTGTCCAAGGAGCTCCTGTGCCGTGAATTGAACCGAGCGTTCTGTGGGCCCACGGTTTACGAAACAATAGACCATCGGCCCACACAGCAAGAACGCTCGGAGTACCAAAAATCATTTTGAAACTATGCTTCGACACACAATTTCCTGAAGCACTATATTCTGCGTTCTCTGTTTAAGCCGCGTTAAAGACATGTCGACGGCACACGGACAGGCGGGATAACAGCGCATGTTAGTTATACTTCCGTATTTCCGTAGCCGCAGATCGTTAACCGGCACAAGAAACCTTGTTCGCGTTCTTTCCATGCATTCTTGCTCTATCTGCTTCATCCAAAGGGGCAGCCACTTGCGAAATCCTAGCCGATATCGTGCATAATTTTGGCCCGAAATCTTGCCAAATCTCTTCCTTTCAAGAACCTTGTGTGCGGGAAAAATTAAGTGGTTGCCCTCTCGGCTCTTCCTGTCCGTCTGCTTTTACGACTCTGGAGAATTTTCTGGTGCAGATGCTGCCGATGCGCTGGTTGTGTCTTTGCCGCAACACCGAGGCTCCAATGTGACAGCTCTTGCAGGTGCGTACGGAGACTCAATATCGTTACGGTTGTACAGTCTTCATCGGCAAAGAGTCGACGGGTCGGGACCGGATTTCAACTCTTTGCGACACGAAAACCAAACAGCACATGGTGGTAGACAAAAGCTCCGGTAGTGCCGAGGGGTTACCCACTCCGGGAATCATGTGTACACTCAGTCCGGGAATCATTCCTAAATCTTTCAAAATTTGATGGAAAATCCTCATAGTTTCAATTTAAAGTCATGGTAACCATGTGATACACACAAAAACATTCAAATACAAAGAAAATTTTCGAAAGTTCTCTCTTTTTCTCAGAGATATGTTCTGGGAATCGCGGGAATCCGGAATCGTGTGTACACTAAAGCAACGAGTGGGTAACCCCTCGGGTAGTGCTCCGAGCTCGGGAGGGCCATAAAACTATTGTGGCTCGAGCTCACCCCCGCCGCGTAAGCGGGGACCGTCGCACGAAGTCGACTCTTTGCCGATGAAGACTTATCAAAGAGTGATCGTGCCCGATGAGACGGAATTTTCCTTGGTTGCAAGCTATTTTACTATGATCAGCATGATGGTTGGAGAGCGTTGAAAAAGTGTGCACAGGATTTCACTAGCTGTCGGCGTGTCTTTCCAATGATTCCTCTTCCTTTTCGGTCTCAGGGGACTCTTCTTGCCCCGCCGTGCTGCGCCGCCTCGCCAGCGAGCGTTTGCTGCTGCTGCTAGCTGGACCGGCTGGACCGCAGCGCACGCCGCGTCCCCGCGGGCTGCATCGGCCGGTCTCGGGCTGCTTGCTAATCGGCACCCTGGACGAGGTAGGACCGAGTAAGGTACACTGTAAATGTCTTACGGTGAAAGGGTGCACCAACAAATTTTTGGTGAAGATTTTCTCCATACTACAAACGAAATTCGTCAAAACAACTCTAAGGCAAGGGTCCGTAACGTAACAAAATATGATTTTAACATTTATTAGCATTTTCGAGCATATCTCGAAAACGGTGAGGGTGAAAATTTACGAAGGCCTTAATACGGGTTATATTTGTTATCCTATGACTGGAAGCGACTAGACGCCTCCTTCTGGCCGAAAGTAATTTAATGTCATACGTTATTTGTAACTTTAACTATTTTCTTCCCGAAGAAAGCGTCTAGTCGTTTCCAATCGTAGGATAAAAACAATTACCCTTGTTCATACCTTCGCGAAGAACCTATTCACATCATTTTTAGTTTCTCTGTTTTCAAGATAAACGAAAATGCTCGAAATCATGAAAATATCATTTGTTGAGTTACGGACCCCTCCCACAAGTTACAGTAAATTCTCAAAGGGGCGTTATTATAATCTTCACCATACGACTTTAAGAGTGTACAATGCATATCCATAGGAGACCGACTTAATTTCGTATCTCCACTTAACAGTGCTATATAGCTAACAGTGCTATAGCTAACAGTGCTATAGTCCTATAGGACTCCTCGACCAAAGCCAAATGCCAAAGTTTGTTTTCTTGGTTCTCTAGGTCGAACGCGCGGCCTCTTTTCTGAGGCACCGTGCGGAGTGGGCGCCTCATCTGCGCGTGCTGGTGCACGTTCGTGCCGACACAGGAGGTAGTACTAGTTGGTGCCACGTTTCGCGTTTATGTTCATTGCAGCTCAAGAAGCTTTCAATTTTACTAACTGCATCGCAACTTACGTTGCGCTGTTGATATTTAATGACCCGTGACCCGTCTTCCTCCTGACAGATCTTGGTAAGACTTAATGAAACTCTGACTGCTTTCATGTTAAGTCAATTTCGCTTCCGTCAAATATAAGGCTCCCGTCCTGAACATCCAGAACAACGGATCTAGGACAACTCGTCCCCGCTATCTCGTCCCCGGCCCAAGTCGTCCCACGCTCATCTCGACCCCACCCAGTTGGTCCCCGGGTTAACTCGCCCCCAATTAAATCTTTTTTATTTATTTTTTAAAATTTATTTGAAGGGTGGACTCGTGGACACTACTCAAATCTGGCCTGCCAGGTTGTGGCCGATGGCTCGCAGGTAGGAGACGACGTCTTCGCCGTCCTTGTAGATTTGGTACCGCTCAACGATGCGGTTGATGCGGGCCTCGGCAGCCTCCAGAGCGCTGCGCCGCTTGGTTGGTGAGAAGCCGCCTTCGGCCCGGGTTATCTGCAGGTCTACCTCGCCGATTTCTTCCTGCAGCTGAGCTAGGAAGACGAAGAGCGAGGGGTGGTGCTTACCCACCAGGGTGCCCAGGCGGCGGTGCCAGGCCTCACAAGTGTTTGTTGTCCGCGGTAGGCCCTCTACGGTCCTGTCGTAACAGTTCCACAGAGCGGGCGGGAACATGGGTGCACCACGCTCGCGAACTCGACCCCCTCGACGGCGTGCTCGCAGACGACCCCGCAGATAATTATCCTCTACGTGCTTGAAGACCGGATCCAGGGACACCACGGCGACGTCCGCCAACTCGTCGAAGACGTCCTCGACGTCGTTGACGGGGACGAATGCGATGGCGATGAGCGCATGGAAGTCACTGCGCATCTGGTGGTTCTCCTCGAGGCGGTACCTCACGGCCAGGCCCACGGCCTGGAGCTCCCTCCATAGGACTTGGCCGAAGTGGAACAAGCATCCAGCAGGCCTGCTGCCTGCAGCAAGTGGGTGACTCGCCATCAAATCATCGCCCATTGTTTACTTTCAAATATGTATAACTTTTTTAATACCTGGAAATACTGTTCGTACGGCCTGTATGGAGGCCTGCTCGTAGTCGGTCGACACTACACTCTAAATGTAGGGTGCCCAGTAACTGGGCGCCTTTGTCGCCCGCCCCACTTTTTAGGGTGCCAAATGTCGCCCAGTTTCTGGGCACCTTTGTCGCCCAGTCTCGGGGTGGACAAATCATACAGTAACCGGCCCTCTCCCAGGGTAGAACATGTTCAGGTGTCTAGTTCCTGGGCGACTGAGGTGCCTAGATTCTGGGCACCTTTGGCACCTCAGTCGCTGCTGGTCCATGGGTGGAGGCAGGTTCCTTAATGGTTTGTCCACCTCGAGACTGGGTGACAAAGGTGCCCAGAAACTGGGCGACATTTGGCACCCTAAAAAGTGGGGCGGGCGACAAAGGCGCCCAGTTACTGGGCACCCTACATTTAGAGTGTATGGCTGGGGCCAGGGTCTTCCGCAGACGCCTCCTCACCTCCTCCTTCAGGATCTCCAACAGGTGCTCGTACGTGGCGCGTGATTTGCGCTCGAGGAGCGCAATCACGAGTGGCACCCATTTGACTCCGTTGACTTGGCCATGAATGGCGTATATTTGGCAAAAGATGTTGGGCGCCGACTTAAGAGGATGCTTTACCCGCGGCCGGGAGTGGGGATTCGGGCCCCCGGCGGGCGGCAAGGCGCGCGTTGCACCGATGCAAATGTAACGTCGCCGTGGCTTCACTTTTGATCCGATTGTCACGAAACTTGGCAGACGCGTTCGTGATGCCCTGAGGCAGGCCTCGCTCGTTTTTGCCGCGTTCCAAACCGTTCATTTGAACATTTTTTGAACATTTCCGTTCAACAGGTTTCGGCCACAGCAGCTCAGTTTGCGGGACAGTATCCCAAAATCGGAGATCAAGGTGAGATGCGCGCTGAAGTTTTAAGTGGCTTCCCGCAAACGGATCGGCAAAATGTTGAACGACCTCGCTTGAATCTTTAAAATACAAACGCCCTGCAGCGGCGTGGACGGCGTGGATCAGCCCGGCCCGGCTGGAGCGGCTCGCCACGGCCTGGTGGGGAGCCCCCTTGCACCCGAACCCCGCAGCGCAAGCCCGCCCCCACTCCTCCGCCGCCTAGGCCAGCCGGGGAAGCGGGGGCAGGGGGAGGTGACAATAGGTGCATCCGCACGTACAGTTTTGTTTCACTCGCACCCGCAGGAGAATAGACAGAGACGTGAGCGACAAGAACGCGACCCTCCGAGCCGGGCGAGGAGGCCCCGAAACCGTCCGCCGGATCGCCGGCCGCCGGACCGCAGAGATTTCAAGAAATTATGAGAACAGGGCCAAAATCAACCTTTTCACGAAAAATCGTAGTTGCGCGTTTCGAGTCTCGCTGATTATTTCTATACCTATTTCTAAAAACCCAGTTCGGGACCTAATCGCCGCTTCCTTCTTTCACTAGAGTCACTAGAGGGCACTAGAGGCTAAATTAGAATGGTCCAGAACTTACGAAATCAAGTATTCTTTTATTTTCTGCCCTGCCGACCACTATTTGAACAATGGTTGCTCAAAGTTGAAATCACTGCTCCTAATACCACTAGAATGCTTTATCTATTTGACCTAGAGGCAAGCAAGTATCACGAGACGATGCAGAAAACTATGTTTAACAACTTTTATTTAGCATCCAATTCGATAAACCGCCTGTCAGATTGGTCAAACGGTAAAATATGTATGTATGAAAATCACGATTTGGGCTGACTTTGGGCGGCCACTGCCTCAAATCTAGGCCCTCTAGTCACACTCTCTCTACAGGGCAGTGGTCTTTAGAGGCCTTGTTTGTAAATCCTAGCTCAGGAGAGCGATTTTCTTGCGTAGTTTGGACGCTGTGTTGTCGCGAAGTTGGGCGAAACGGCGACAAATGAATAGAAATTGCGATGTGGGGTGACTTTAAGCAGCCACTGCGTCTGATCCGAGGCGGTATTTCGTACCCCCTCAGTGGGCAATCGATCTTTGGACCTTCCTTTAGCACGCCTTTGTTACGGAGTGCGATTATCCGGCTTAGTTTGGAAGAAGTATTGTCTCAAAGTTGATCAAAACGGTCACAAATACCTTTGAAAAATCGTGTTTTGGGCCGACTTTAACCCTGTAACGGCCAATGTGACCATATGGTTACAACCCGTGTTTTCGTCGTCAATGGTGTCAGGGTGGGCTGATATGTGAAAAAACACGTACTTGTATTTTTACAAAAATGGCCGGTCCCGGGACGGCCAAGGTGACCATATGGTCACAGTCGATTAAAACTGCTATTGCGGGCAATGCAATTCAAGTTTTGACTTCCAAAGTGTTCCTACGGCTTCTTCTTGTTCTGTTCTATCATTCTCCCAACAAATTTTTTTTCCGACACCAGAGGTATCCCCTACAAAGCAATGCAAAGTTTTTATGGACCGCACCGGGGACTACCAACGTAACCATATGGTTACAATTCTAACTTCGTTGTTTGTTATCCGATTCTTGTATGGACGGGCATTTTGCTTTCTCAAGGACCTCAATAAGAAGAAAAACACCCTAAACAGTAGTTTTAGTCGGTGGGGAGTAGTCTGGCCGTTACAGGGTTAAGCAGCCACTGCGTTTGATCCGAGGCGGTATTTCGTACTCCCTCAACGGGCATTTGGTCTTTGGACCTTCCTTTGGCATGCCTTTGTTACGGAATGCGATTATGTGCCTTAGTTTGGGAGCAGTGTTGGATCAAAATGAGTCAAAACAGTCAAAAATGCCTTTAAAGTCGGTTTTGATCAACTTTGAGACAATACTGCTCCCAAACTAAGGCACACAATCGCATTCCGTAACAAAGGCATGCCAAAGGAAGGTCCAAAGACCAAATGCCCGTTGAGGGAGTACGAAATACCGCCTCGGATCAAACGCAGTGGCTGCTTAAAGTCGGCCCAAAACACGATTTTTCAAAGGTATTTGTGACCGTTTTGATCAACTTTGAGACAATACTTCTTCCAAACTAAGCCGGATAATCGCACTCCGTAACAAAGGCGTGCTAAAGGAAGGTCCAAAGATCGATTGCCCACTGAGGGGGTACGAAATACCGCCTCGGATCAGACGCAGTGGCTGCTTAAAGTCACCCCACATCGCAATTTCTATTCATTTGTCGCCGTTTCGCCCAACTTCGCGACAACACAGCGTCCAAACTACGCAAGAAAATCGCTCTCCTGAGCTAGGATTTACAAACAAGGCCTCTAAAGACCACTGCCCTGTAGAGAGAGTGTGACTAGAGGGCCTAGATTTGAGGCAGTGGCCGCCCAAAGTCAGCCCAAATCGTGATTTTCATACATACATATTTTACCGTTTGACCAATCTGACAGGCGGTTTATCGAATTGGATGCTAAATAAAAGTTGTTAAACATAGTTTTCTGCATCGTCTCGTGATACTTGCTTGCCTCTAGGTCAAATAGATAAAGCATTCTAGTGGTATTAGGAGCAGTGATTTCAACTTTGAGCAACCATTGTTCAAATAGTGGTCGGCAGGGCAGAAAATAAAAGAATACTTGATTTCGTAAGTTCTGGACCATTCTAATTTAGCCTCTAGTGCCCTCTAGTGACTCTAGTGAAAGAAGGAAGCGGCGATTAGGTCCCGAACTGGGTTTTTAGAAATAGGTATAGAAATAATCAGCGAGACTCGAAACGCGCAACTACGATTTTTCGTGAAAAGGTTGATTTTGGCCCTGTTCTCATAATTTCTTGAAATCTCTGCGGTCCGGCGGCCGGCGATCCGGCGGACGGTTTCGGGGCCTCCTCGCCCGGCTCGGAGGGTCGCGTTCTTGTCGCTCACGTCTCTGTCTATTCTCCTGCGGGTGCGAGTGAAACAAAACTGCACGTGCGGATGCACCTATTGTCACCTCCCCCTGCCCCCGCTTCCCCGGCTGGCCTAGGCGGCGGAGGAGTGGGGGCGGGCTTGCGCTGCGGGGTTCGGGTGCAAGGGGGCTCCCCACCAGGCCGTGGCGAGCCGCTCCAGCCGGGCCGGGCTGATCCACGCCGTCCACGCCGCTGCAGGGCGTTTGTATTTTAAAGATTCAAGCGAGGTCGTTCAACATTTTGCCGATCCGTTTGCGGGAAGCCACTTAAAACTTCAGCGCGCATCTCACCTTGATCTCCGATTTTGGGATACTGTCCCGCAAACTGAGCTGCTGTGGCCGAAACCTGTTGAACGGAAATGTTCAAAAAATGTTCAAATGAACGGTTTGGAACGCGGCAAAAACGAGCGAGGCCTGCCTCAGGGCATCACGAACGCGTCTGCCAAGTTTCGTGACAATCGGATCAAAAGTGAAGCCACGGCGACGTTACATTTGCATCGGTGCAACGCGCGCCTTGCCGCCCGCCGGGGGCCCGAATCCCCACTCCCGGCCGCGGGTAAAGCATCCTCTTAAAGGTGCCATCCATGACCCAGAACTGGGCCCGCTGCAGCATTTTCAGGTGCAAGCTGCTGCTGAACACTACCATTCTCTCCCTATCCTCGTGGTCGTAGTACAACAGCCACCTGTCACCTAACAAAGTCCCCAGTGAAAACGTCGTGTGATTTTATATCGAATCGATTGTGGTTGACGACATTAAAAATGTACCTTTCAGGGTCGATGTAAAGCGGCGAGGCACTACTTCAAGGCCCTCTAGGTCTTTGGGCTCTGCGGGCAAGTCCTTCCTCTTAACTCGTCTGACCATTTTTTTTCAAGTTGGTGAATTTCGGAAGTTTCATGGCAGTTTCATCAGAGAGCTTTTTAACTTTGGACTGGATCACGGCAGCTGTTGATGCCCGTGATGTGCCTGCAGCGGCCTTGATGCCCTGTACCGTCTCCTCGGCTTTACATTTCCCCCAGTCAGGGGCGTGCGAGTGGGCCTGCTCGTCCACTACCTTGTCACTGTCGTCCACAACCATGCGGCCCAGGCACCTGCCCCGCTGCTCGCACCGCCAGCTGTTGCCCAGTCTCACTTTTCTGGCAAAAGTGTACACTGTAAATGTCTTACGGTGAAGGGCTGCACCAACATAATATGGTGGAGATTTTCTCCATAATACCAACGAAATTCGTCAAAATCTCTATAAGGTATAGTGAATTCTCAATGGTATGTTACGAAGTCAGCTGCACCACCATAATATGGAACATTTTCACCATAATATGGAGAATCTTCACTGTAGAACATTTAGAGTGTAGAGGTAGCCCCGCAGATGGCTTTGCGGGCCCCACGCTGGGTGACGGTGTAGCGCACGCGGGTCATGGCTAGCGCGGCAGCGCGGGGCAGTGCAGCAGTCCCTCCGAGTCTCCGAGTCCACGTGTCCACCAGTCAAACAAAGTGCGGGACAACAATGCGCAAGTCGGGGCCCGCGCGGAAATTTAAAAAAAAAAAAATATCTGGGGGCGAGTTGGCACAACAGTGGGGGCGAGTCGAGTGTACGGACCGGGGCGAGTTAGACTGGGGTCGAGATATGCCTGGGACAAGTTAGCGGGGACGAGTGTTGTCCGTCACCCAGAACAACGGAACTGTTGAACACTTCTCTCACTTCGTTTTCAGAGCCGATTCATTGGAGAGACTTTTCCGTGCGTGCCTTGCTTCGCCTCTTCTGGACCAAAATGTCAGCCTTCAATGTTGCGATCTCCATAATGGATCCTGGGGAAAGTCGCGTTTCGATCTACACCATGTTCCCCTACAAGGAGAGGTGAGGAGGTTTGTCGCCAATCGGTTTGTTTCGCGCCTTTACTACACTGCAAGAAAACGTATGAAAAGTACAACAAAAGTACAAGGAAAATGTTTGGAAAAAGTACAACGAGGATTTTGGAAAGTACAACGAGGTCTGGGCTGGACTGCACTCATCATTCCGGTTCTATTGTGGTTTGTGAATCAGTTGTTGTACTTAGAAAGTACGAAAACAACCCATCCCTGGAAAATATAATTGCGAGGAATTGTTGAAGTTTTGCTGCAGTTTTGGCAGAGCGTTTTGTCTCGCTGTTTGAAGCAGAGAAGTAGTCTTGTGACAATTTTTCTTTCGATTCTCTTCTGAGAATGTTTTGCACTTTGCCTGCAGTGGAGAGCAGAAAGTGCGCTGTGGCCAGGGTTCTGGCCAGATAGTCTTAGTGGGCCAGGTGTCTGCATGGCCTTCCGTGGACCCGAAAATGGTGGCTGCTTTGGATCCGTTCCCCGACAAGGTGGGCACACTCGAATTCCTCCACGTAACAGCAAGGCTTCCTTCTGTCACTTCTCGGCGGAAAGCTCGGGAAAGCTGCATTCCATTCAGTGCTGAAGTTTTACACGAAACTGCAGAATTAAAGAAAAACAGGGAAGGTATGAGGGTGATGCTGCTCCAGGCCTAATCCTCGCTTGGCGTTAACATCTCAGAAATTACACCTTTGGCAGGTTTCTTTTACTGTAACTTTTGTCTTGAAACTGAAGCAGGCGTTGAAGGGCGTCGAATTCTGGATCCAGAATGCGGGTTCATTTGACGTGGAATTTACTACAAAATCCACCGACGGAGTGTGCTAACAAGTACACATCTGTTGGAGAGTCCTTGCTAAGCGAGAAGCTATAGAAGCGTGACGGACAAATAGGAACCAGTCGATGAGATGAGAGTATGCATTCTTATTAAGTGCACTCCAATAGAGGTGTATTTAGTACACATTAGATCGTGTAGCCTTGTGTGATCCAGGATCGCTTGTCTCTGATTTTACCTCCAGGTTCCACGGAATCTGCTTGGCTGTACAATAAGAGCAAGCTTGTCTTTAGGCTTGTCGGTGTCCTGCACTCGACGCTCATTCTCAATTGAAAATGGTATGAACACTTTCTCTTAATGTTGCAACCTTACGTGTCGCAAGAGCCTTAGGTCCGTCCAAGGCGGGGGGAGGAGCAACCCCACGCTTGCCCATTGAATTTTTAATGATATTCTAACATGTTTGAAGTGACAGATCGAAAATTTCACTTGTAACCGATACCCACCCACTATGGTGGGATGGTTGTACTTCCAGTGCATAACTGGACGCTGGAGACCTACATCATGAAGAGCGTGTTTGAGGCGGCAGCTTTACACTGGAATTTTACACCAGACATCTCAATGACTCCAGACATACCCACGGTTCGTCCAAAGTCACCTACAAATTTGAATGAAAAGACTATGCTTGTGGAGACTTTCGGCCCGAATGAATTTGCTCCCGAGCAGAGGAGATCGTAGGAAGCTTTACTCACAAACAGCTTCTTAGAGTGCTCCTTGTCAGCGAACTCTGCTCGATTGAGCACCAGAAACTTAAATTTGTAGCTGAAGCAAAACTTGCGTTGACTTGGCGCTTTGCGTGCAGGTTCCTCTGGACAACGGCTCCTACACCGGCAGGCTGGGCATGCTGGAGCGAGGTGACTGCGACGTGGCGCTGGCCCCGTACGACTTGTCGCCGAGAGGCGCCTCCTTGCTGCAGCCCAGCTACGTGGTCAACCAGGACTCGTTCAAAGTGCACGTGCGGTGCGGCGTCACCAGGGCGGGCAGGTGTGTGAGTTTTCGCGGCAGGGTGACACTCTTCACCTAGGCCCATCACGCTCTATTACGCCTCCATATGATGGGGATTTGACCGAAAGCAGCCCCAAAGAACCCCACAACACAGGTCAAATCTGTCAGCTATTATTTCACTGTAACGCAGACTTTTACGCTCTATCCGCGTGCTATTGCGGACAACGTGATCCAGACGTGGCCCGACTATACCGCGAGTGCACCCCTGACCTCTACTTTTGGGTTTTGGTCGGGCTGGCCAAGGGTTTTACTGCACGAGAACTTTGCGGCGTATACGTTTACACTCAACAACGGACTGACAATTTCACGGACGCATATTCCTCAGGAAGGGAAGCAGAAGAACGGGAAAATATCAGAACCAACTTCATAAGGCTAAAAGCTGAACAGTAACACGCCAACTCAGAACAACAATAAACCTCCCTGCCACTTATACAGAAGTACTCATCTTATAAAATTCAATGACACTCTGAAAAGCTTGCAAAGAAAAGGACTTTGCAATACAAAGTATTCTCCGGCATTGTATTACAAACTCCCTTGCTAACTATTTTCTTCGCATTGCAAAGAAATAGTTGCGAGCGAGGGGAGGCATTGGTTTGTAACGTTGCAAAGCATTCTCTTTGCTAGTTGCAAAGTATTACTTCGCAATGCAATAGTTTGTAAGAGAGTTTGCAATGCAATGCCGGAGAATACTTTCGCAAGGTTTTTTGAGTGGAGCACCTAAATTGTGAGAGTTGTCGAGAACATGCGTTGCGAATCGCCGTTGACAGTGACGCTGCCGTTTCGTTTCTGCTGCCTGGCTCCGTTGTTGCGATGCTGTTCGGCGGCCTGCTGCTCGTTCTCGCTGTGCAGTTTTGGATCATTCGAGCAGGTAACCGCGATCATGTCTCGCCGCCATGGGAGGGCAAAATACAAACCATATTGTCCATTTTCAGGGCAAGGCGACGATCGTCGTTCCGAATTTAGCAAGCTCCTCCTCGACAATCTATCAACCCTGACTGAGGTGAGACCGTAGGAGCTCAGGTCTGAAAGTGCAGTCAGCACTCTGAAAACCTTGCAATCTATTTTAGGCCTTACAAAGAAAAGCAGTTTGATATAAGAAAGTATTTTGAGCATACATAAGCTTACAAAGAAAATACTTCGTAATTTACGAACTGTTTCCACCTACACCAAAGTAAATTAGTTTATACTATGCGTGCTAAAAATACTTTGCAAGGTCTAAAACGTGAGATCGAACCTCCTTCTTGATGGAACGGAAGTCCTCCTCTGTTTCATAGTGAGCCAGAACACCCTATTATTGTTGAAACTGTCGAATCTATAGAATGCCACCATAGGAAATTCTCCTTAGATTTCAAATCTGGCCTCGTGTTAATGCCAGCCAAAGGTCCTGTTCAAAACATCTATCGCTTTTGATCGCAAAAGAAAGGGTTGGTCTAGCACAATTTGTGTGTTTGGTTTCGAAGTTTCCTTTGACGTGCGTTTAACTGAACTCTCAATCCACTCCTTTCTACGAATGGAACGCTAGCTGCAATCGCCGATTGGTTTTCAGAAAAGCACATGTGACTGACAGGTGCCGCTTCCCAAAGGACCGTCGCGGGCCGCGCTGCGCGCCTTGCTCGGCTCCTGGCTTCTCTTTGTCTTGAACTTCAACGTGGTCCTCAAGTCCCTGCTAACGGCAGACACCACCACGGTCACTACTGCATCTCGCATCACTTCGGTGAGAAAGAAAACATACCAGTCATTTCACGAAAATACGTCCTGCAGGTGCTGGTGCTTCGAGAGAGAAACTCACCAAGTTCTCGTTAATAATATCACTTCTCTCTTTCTATATCTTTCCCCGGTCTCTCTCTCTAACCCTCTCTCTCCCTCTCCCTCCCTCCCTCTCTCTCTCTCTCTCTCTCTCTCTCTCTCTCTCTCTCTCTCTCTCTCTCTCTCTCTCTCTCTCTCCCTCCCTCCCTCCAGGTAGCGGAACTGCAACACACAAAAGTCACGGCGGTCGGCTACAACAGCCGCCTACTTGTGGAGAGTGTCGCGACGATGGGCTTCGGAGGAGACAAGTCGATGTTCTGCGAGGATGACACTGTTGCATTGTGTTTGGACAGGTTACTAAAATGCTTTAGTTGTACACTACAAACCTATTAAGTACACACTTAAAAATGCATGCTTGCAAGTACACTTACAAATGAATGCTTTGGCCAAGTACACACAAATGCATGCTTACCAAGTACACACTTACAAACACCTATGCTTAGCACGGAGTTATACGGCGCCAAGCATGCGTTTGTTAGTGTGTACTTGCAAGCATGCATTTTTAAGTGTGTATTTGGCCAAGCATGCGTTTGTAAGTGTGTCCTTGCAAGCATGCATTTGCAAGTGTGTAATTAGTAGACAGGTAGGTTTGAAGTGTAGCGAAGGTTTTGATGTAGCAAGATTGAATAAACATTGCCAACATCTATTTCGAGGGGTCCTATTCAAAAGATCTTATCTGCGCGTTCCCCCCAAGACAATCTTATCTTAAACGCAGGCAAATTTCACTCAGTTTGATCATTTGATACAGCTACAAATCAATATAAATTTGTGATTATATTCACTGAAATGTAAAGATGAAAGATCAAAGAAACCAATAGTGCATGCAGAAATATATCCCGCTTACTGTCGTACCCATCCCAAATGGTCAAACTGAGTGAAATTCGCCTGCGTTTAAGATAAGATTGTCTTCGGGGGAACGCGCAGATAAGATCTTTTGAATATAGGACCCCTCGATTTGGCGGAAACTTCATTTCCTGCTCCTGCTAGCGTCCTCAAACACGTCATGCTTTCCCGTATATTGCAGATTCGAGTCGGACGAGAGCTTCGCAGTCATACGGTCAGTGATCATGCCTGCCTCAATGAAATGTTTGGGCGGCTGCCACTACGTCGTGGACGAGAGCGTGGCCATTTCGAGTACAGGTTGTATCAAGTTACGGAAATAAACGTATCAACATGAATAAATGTACAAGTGGGGCCAGGGCACAGCGGGCTCTGGCCCGAGTCTGCTCGAGACGCTCTTCGACGCGTCCTAATAGAATAATCCTACCAGGGTGGATCCAAGACAATCCTAACTGTCAGAGCAGATCCAAGACAATCCTAACTTTTCGTGTCAATTCAGTACTATCCTAACTGCATATAACTTGAAAAGTGGTGTTTTCTCTAAGTCCGTGACACAAACATATTTCATAAAATGACTCGCCGAAGGGCCTCTTACAAAGTTTCATCCTTACATAAGTACGTGGACATGGTATTAAGATACATCGAGATTCTCTGATTTGCAGTGAAGATACTTTATGAACACTAGTGTTAGCTTTTAGGTACCTCTGCAGTTAGGATAGTTCTAAATCTGCACTGACAGTAGGATTGTCTTGGATCAGCTCTGGCAGTTAGGATTGTCTTGGATCTGCTCTGACAGTTAGGGTTATTCTATTAGGACGCGTCGATTTGAGCTCCGAGTCACTTAACAAAGACTAGAATCAAACGTGTGACCCTAGGATTTATCGTTCGGAGAGCAATCCATTGGTGGGGTCATACGTTTTGGAGTCCCATTTAGCGACCCAAAACCCGTCCGGGATTTTGACCGTCTCCACCGGTCTTCTCACAGTAAAATCTCTACAAAGAATCGCTTTGTAATACGAAGAAAATGAAAGCATTGTAAAATCTACGATGAAATGCTTCGCATTATGAAGCAAAATCCTTCGTAATACGCCCCGCCCTTCGTAATACGAAGCATTTCTTCATAATACGTAGTAATTTTACAATGCCTTTATTTTCATTGAAGTTATGAAGCAAATGCTTGGTATGCTTTTAAGAGTGCTGGCCCACCGCAAGGGAGGTGGGGATCGGAGAAAGTGATGCGGACTACTTGCCTCACCAACTCCCCCTCCATCTCTGTATGAGTTGATGTGGAAATGCTGTTAATGCGAATGTGTTTAATTCCTTCCTTCACAACCAGTGTTCTACATGCGTCGCCACGACCCGCTGGGCCGCCGACTCAGCGACACTGTGCTGGCCTTGCACGCCTCGGGCATCATGAACTACTGGCACCGCCTGCACCGGCTCAGCCGCGTGCGAGCGGTGAGTGCCACAGTGGTGTGGTTAAGCTTGCTTTGGAATCCACTCGTCTTCGTACGCGTATGTCAACTAGCCACAGACTTCTTTTGATGACGGCTCCATGTTTTAAGACTGCCACTACACTGATACCGAGCGTGGAGAACTCCACACTTGAATCGGAGGTGTGGAATTTTCAGTGTAGTCTCCGCGCTTTGAAGTGCAGAGGTCGTAACTCCACACACTAAATGTTTATGCAGAATTTTGTACGTGCCACTTGCACGATTTTTTGCATGCGGGGAATTTGCATAATATTATGCGTGAAAATGCATAAATTTATGCCAATTCACGCGCAATTTTATGTACGACGGCACACAAGTTTAAAATGATGCATCACCACGTACAAAATTGTACATAAACATTTAGTGTGCACCTGCGGAGTTCTCCACGTTTGCGCGGGAATAGGGGATATCCTTGAGGTTTGCAGTCTGGGTCCTTCGCTTGCAGTAGCTGCTTACTCGAACGCTAGAGGTCTGCTGAGGCCTAACAGCGCTGATGATGATGAAGGGATAGGGACTCTGTGAGCCTCTCTCCGCAATTTTAGAGACTCTGAGGTCTCCACTTCAAAGTGTGGTGAACTCTGCATCAGGAGGTGTAGAGTTTTCCACCCATGGTTTGACATGCAGTGCCCCCACACTGAATTATTACTATGTGGTTTTTTTGTGCGCCAATGCACGAAATTAAACATGCACTTCGGAACGCACGAATTTGTGCGCGATAATGCACGATTTTGTGCGCAAGTATGCAGAAAATCGTGCATTTTCGCGCACAAATTCGTGCGTTGCGAAGTGCATGCTCAATTTCGTGCATTGGCGCGCCGAAAAACCCACATAGTAATTTAGTGTGATCCCCTGTCCGCTTGTTCCAGCCCAGCGACCCCGCAGCCCAACCGGACGGGGCAGCTCCATTGAGGCTGGCGGCCGCCGCCTGGTCGGCAGGCATCGCAGTGGCCACGGTGGCGGCGGTCTGTGAGGTAGCCTGGCGGAGGCTGCAGCAGCGACGAGGGGAGCGAGGGCGTTCCACTATCGTGGTTCTTTCCGGATCCAACTGACGGAGGACTGTCACTGTTAGTGCAGGTGGACCTCGTGGTCAGACTATGTGATGCAAAATGAAGCGCAAGATGGGGATCATTGCTCAATTTCAATTATTTTTCAGTAGACACAAAAAACTGTTTGCAGCATGAACTAAATCTTAAAAAATAATTGATGCGTGAATATTGGTCTAAAAAAGCATGAGTGAGAACTTTCAAAAATTTCAAGATGAATGTAAATGTAAAGTGGTTTAATTCTTTAGGTTAAAATGGACCACGGCAGCATTCTCCCTACTCAGGTCTCCCTAATAAGGTGGAATTTGGAGACAGTTCAAGTGGAGTATGCGTAGTCTAATATTGCTCTCGTACATGTTTGGAGTTCTCTTTACTCCAACTTGTGTTCTGATAAAAGGAGGACTTCAGCTGCGATGACTCTTTTTAACATTGGATTCATAAAAATACAAGTTGAGCTCTTCTCTGTTCTGTTGCATATTCTTTTACTTTGTTTATCTCCATTTGTCGATGAAATTTTGACCGTAACTGGAGTTAGTTGAGTATACCGTTTTTCCATGTGGAATTTTTTCCTTAACACTGGCAATTGAGTCAAATAATTCTTTTGTGATGAGGCACAAATAAATACTTACATTAGAGATAGGTCAAGTCACGTTATTCCCTTCTCCCACTTTCAGAATCATAACTACTTACTGGCCTAAACGTAATTGTGTTTTTAATTTATTTTTGTCTGTTGCGTCTTAGGAAATTAAATTTAAGTTGGTGACACCCGAATATAATGGGTGTACATGGCAGACCAAGAGGACAAATCTGTCCATCAACATTGTAACGTGCTCCATGCTGCAACAGACACACTTTGCAACTCAAATAGCCGGACTCAATACCTTCATCAAAATAAAGCATTTTTATTTATTTTTTTATTTTTTCAAAATAACATTGAAAGTAAATTAATTCCGTTTCACGCTCACTCTTCTTTCACAAACAAAGCCCTGACTGACGACATCCATGAAACTTTATTATTATTATTTTTACATACACTATTACTTATGTTACACAGGCACTTTTACTACCCTCACAGGAGGGTCTCAAGCTTTTTTCCGTCAAACGGCTACCATTCGTTGCAGCCCAATCTGACGGCGGACGGCCGCCCGGCAGTCTCTGTCGCGAAGGGTGGCGGTACTGTGCGCCCGCGGTGGGACGGCAAGGGAGCGGCGTAGAGATTTTGCGCTTATAAACTCTTTTAATGGGGGATTCCTTGAGAGAGAGTAAACGTTGACACAATGTCACTGGCAAAACTGAAGCGAGTTGTACGCTTTATTCAAGCCTAAAACCACGCTCGAAGACTAAACGCTTGAAGAAGCCTAGAGAAGAAATCATCCCATGAATATAGGCGGGAGAGGTGCGAAATAAAAAACTACGAACTCACAAGTACACTGTTTGGACTGTACTCACGAGTGCACTCTCACGAACGTGTCGTACCCAGCTATTTCCATAGGAACTTAGATGTGTAAACTCTGTAAAAAGTGATCGGAATTTTACCATACAGTGGTCTAGCAAAATTCCTACAATTCCCATACACCTAGATGTGAACTAGTTGAAACGAAACTGATAATATTTTTTGTGAAACATACAAAAATGTTGACACGCTTACTAATGCGCACAGACGTCAATTCGTTATTGAGAAAGAACTCAGTACGAGTCGAGAGTGTGGGGGCACTAGTAGTTGGCGGCGAGGGGAATGGGGCGCCGCTGTCGCATGTTGGTGCGCCCCACGTGCACGCCCGCGCTGATGGCCGTGCCCGCCTGCCGGGGCGCCGCGAGCGTGTCCTCCATCGAGGGGAGCAGCGCGTGGGTGCGCACCTCGGACACCACCTGCAGCAACAAACCAGTGAAAAGCTCCAAAAGCTCTGCCAATTTTACAGAGACACGGGCCCGATGCGACACCCTCACTTAGCTGCTCCACAAATCGATCTACCTGGGGAGCATGCGAGGGGTGAACCCCAGTGGGTACTCATGTGTACACGTGTCCTCATCCGGACTCATGTACTCATGTGTACACCACAACGCCGAGTGATTCACCCCTTGGAGCATGCCTGCACACACTAAATGTTATGTACAATTTTGTACGAGACATCACAGTTTTTTTGTGCACTTGCACGAAAAACTGCGCATATTTCCCCAATTTTGTACAAAATCGCGTACAAATCTGTACGAAAATTTCGTGTGCACAAGAAGCTGTGCGACGTCTCGTACAAAATTTGTACAAAAATATTAAGTGTGCAAGCGCGCTAAAATCATTTTAAAAGCATTGTTGTATATGAACTAAGAGCTAAATTGTGCACAAATGTGGACAAATATGTCCGTAATGAAGTTCACAAGAAAGTCCATAAAAAAACGTTAACGCTAACGCTAACGTGAAAGCAGATGATACTAATGAGAATGTTTACTTAAATGTGTGATGTTTTTATCTCCACTATTAGTAGAAAAATTTGACGATGATGAGTGACATTTTGTGAATTAATTTGAAAGAGTAAACACTCGGAACTGTTCATTTGACAAATTTCTTACGCATAATAATTCACGAAAATGTAAATATTATTTTAACTTTTGGATGTCCTAACGTGCCATTGTTTTGTGTTAAACATGTTCGCAATGTCGGTGGGACACTCATATGTCGGATACCACTTGTGTTGGGTATCATTTTCGTTGTTTCAAAGCGAGGATGCACAATTTGGTGGCTAATCACATGAATACTCCACACCCGTAAAAGTTGTTTTCGGTACTAGGGCGGGATGCCTCGCCGGACGCAGCGTGCCAGCCTCATCTCCAAGCAGGGCCGGCCGGCCGCGGCCTGCGACACCCGAACCCGAGACGCTCAAGATAAGCATGAGTGGCGTGCACTGCCGACTGCCGGCGCGCCGCTTCTCGAGAGGGGCAGGGGTTCGGGGGGGCGCTGCACTATGCGTTCTACGCACTCAAGGTTCAAGTGGGTGTGTGTGTGTTTGGACTGTTGCGGGGTGTGGCGGGGCGCGGTGGACGTGGCGTCTCGGCAGAGGAAGGGGCGCGGGGGGCTGCTGCGCGATGCGTGCTATACCAGTGTCTCGTGACGAGAGGAAGGGGAGCGGCATAGCGCGCAACGTGAGGGACGCACTTTATGAGAACTAGATAACTGGGTGTCGAGGTTCTACGCGCGCTCAACCCGAGCCCCCGCAGGCGCCCCGATTCATTGTGCGGCGCGCGGCGCGGCGCGGCGCGACGGCGCGGCACGCTGAGGGCCCTCCGCTCATATTCTTCTTGGCAGGCCAGCCAGCCGCTGCCTTGCCAGCGAGGCGCTCGACCTCTTCTAGGCTTGCTAGTCACGCAACGAGGCAACTGCTGCCTGGCTAGCCGGAAACTCGGTACTCTCTGCACGAGAGTACAAGCACGCTGATACGTGAACGTATCATCTGCTAAAAAGTCTGTAGCAAATTCAAGAAATATGTCCTTAAGCTATTGACTTTCTTTGTCCCCAAGGTCTGGAGGCAAAGTGATGCGTCCTTCCGATGGGCAAATTTGTGGACAGCTATACATTGAATTGTTTAAAAGCCATGGAAAGTTATGTGTACATTTGGTAACGCTTAAAAACGTTTCCACTTTGGTTGCAATATTGTCCCTAGAATTTGTTCATATGCATTTTTGCGTCCGATCATGAGCAAAGTGGTGCATAAGCATTCACAATAATTGTTCTGAGCCAGTTGAACATCTGCATTGTTCCTGATTCTGTGAACAAATAAATGTCCATTGATAGTGTGCATGAAAGCTGAGCCTACCTCCGTGACTGTGGGCGACTCGAGGTGGTAGGGCTGCTTGCTGATAAGGGTGACGGCCACCTTGGGGTCGAGGGGGCCTCGGCGCGCGGGCTGGTAGTCGACGAGGCCCTGGACGCGCCGGTGCACGCAGTCCAGGGCCGCCTCCAGCACGGCGTCGTCGCGGCCCAGCGCCTCCCGGACCTGCGCCGGCCAGGAGGACGCGCGGCAAACGCGTTCCTCGGCCTGCAAACACACCCAGCACGTGGAGGGGGTGGTAAGGGAGAGTGGGGCGATTCGTAACAAATCCGTTTATTAGTTTAAGTGGAGGGAGCAGAGGAAAATCTGAGTATGGACCCTCTCTTTCGTTTTAAGTAGAGGGTCTTTGAACAATCGAAGCGGATGTGATCGGTGCTCAGGTATAAGTTTGGAGGGAGTCTGAAATATAGGGTACACCGAAAACAGCTAGGCAAATCTTAGATTTTGAGTTCCAGGAAGTTTCTGTCTGAGGCTCCCCAGCTATGAATCACCATCAAAGTACCGTTGGGGCCTTGAAGCGAGCGTGACCCCTTTATAATGTAACTTGCACGATTTTGAGCATACGTGGAATTTGCATGCGTAAAAATGCACAAATTTAAGCAAATGCGAGCACAAATTTATGCAAAACGTCACATTAGTTTAAAATTATGCATCACCGCGAACAGAATTCAAATTGTAAAACATTTAGCGTGACGCCTGCCCACCTTGCGGTCCAGCTTGAGGAGGTACTTGAGCAGGGCGGTGGCCAGCCCGCCCGGCTGGCTCTGCAGGGGCCTGACGGCGGCCTGCATGGCGTTGGTCGAGGCGTCCAGCAGGAAGGCGGTCACGTGGCAGCCGCGGCGCTGCGCCAACACTCGCGCCACCTCCAGGGCGACGCAGCCGCCCCAGCCGCGGCCCGCCACGGTGTAGGGGCCGCTGGGCTGCGCGCGCTCCACGGCCTCGGCCACGGCGGCCGCCGCCTCCTCCACGGTCGACGCGCCGCGCGGCGGAGACACCACCACGGCCGAGGCGTACATGTAGCGCGCCACGGAGCTCAGCTCCCTGGCCGGCGAGTCGCCCAAGCCGGCCACCAAGAACACGGGCGGCACCTGACGAGGACGAGGCGTGCAGAACCATGTGGTTAGGTTAGGTTGTTGCTTGTATGTTCAAAATACTTCGTAAGGTTTTAAGCGTGTAAGGTTTGAAGCGTGTTGATCGTGAAATCAGATTCACTTTCCGTGTAGACTTGCTACGGATTCCGCCATTCCAATTAACACAGCGCGCGAACCTCCTTGTTCCGGCGGTCCTTGGAGCCGCCGCCGATGAGGGACGGCAGCACGCGCGTGGCCACGCCGTCCTGCAGGGCCTGGCCCAGCCTGCGCAGCGCCTCCACCGAGTCGGGCAGCAAGTCCGACAGCGCGCCGCCGCCGAGGCCGCCGTCATTCCTGCCGGGGCTGCCGGCGTGGTGGGCACCGTCCGCCGCCGCCATCTGCATCGCCTCCACCGTGTGCACGCCGGAGTCGCTCGCGCAGCGCAGGGCCTGCAGGAAGCCAAGGCGGCCGTCAAAAACGGACCCCGCGAATGCACTGCCGAATGTGTGCTTAGGACTGTATACTCAAGACGATTGGTACAGAGAGACAGTTTTGGGGTAAATAGAAACAATTCTGGGGTAAGAAAAAACAATTTCGGGGTAAATAGAAGCAATCTTGGGGTAAAAAGAGACAATTTTGGGGTAAATTGAGGCAATTTTGGGGTAAATTGAGGCAATTTTGGGGTAAATTGAGACAGTTTTAAAGAAACTTGAGGCTTACTCCAAACCCCCAGACTATAATTCGGTAGTTTAAGATCATGTGTCTTAAATCACTCAGGCAAAAACTAAACTGACGCGTAGTGTTCAGGCGTTATCAATTTACGCTTGAAATCAAGCGTAACAGGCTCACCCGCCAAGATTCCCCCTATCTAAATGCATAGGGGAGTTCCAGGTGTATGCTTCCTTTCAAGCGTAACGTCTTCAAGCGTAACTTTATGCTTGACTCCAGCAAAGAGTTACGCTTTAGATTTACCAGTGAAACTATCTCAAAATACCCCAGTTTACGGTACTTCGCTGTGGGGGAGTATAATTGAAAGCACGCTCCTATAGAATTCTGAAACAACCAGGAATTTCAGAACCACTTACTGTTAGTTAACTTCTGCCTAATCTTGTCTGAAATTTCTTGACGGCAGGAAAAAGATAGCTTTATTCCCCTGCAAGAAGGCAACATTTTCAATGTCTCTTTCTGAGCCTGTCTCTGAGAGCGCTCTTTCCAAGTACAGTCCCTCAGTCCCTCTAGAGCACACATCACTGTAAAAAAATTCCATACTTTTGTACGGAAAATGTGCAGACGAAAATGGTACGGAAGTACGGAAAATTCCACACCTCTGCATTTCAAATGTGGAGTTGTCCACGTTTGGTTTTACAGTGCGCGGACGCTCGCTCACCTCGGCCAGCGGCACGGTGCGCACGTCCGTGGGGAGGTCCCCGATGACGGCGAGCACGCCGGGCAGGCCGTCGTCCTTGCGACGCCGCACCACGTCCAGGAGCGCGCCCAGGTCCTGCTTGCCCTCCGCCAGCGCCACCAGCGTGCAGCGCGGCGCGCGCGTCGCCGCGTCCAGCGCACGCACGCGCTCGGCGGGCTGCTCCAGAGTCACCACCAGCCCCAGGGGCGACTGCCGGCCGGCCGCCTGCGGGGAGGAGGGAAGGAAGAGCAAAATCAAATGCACTGAAAATAGAAAGGTCAGACTTTTGACCCCTATAAGGGTCTTACTGAAATGTACGACCTAAAAAGGGTCATACTGAAATGTAAGGCCGAAAAAGGGTCATACTTCGATGTATGACCGAAAAATGGTCATACTTTATAGTAGGATGATATATCCCCAAGCTAAACAATAGACGGTCTCGCTGATGTCTGACCTTCTTTTTGGTCATACATTTAAGTATGACCCTTTTTCGGTGATACATTTGTGCATGACCGTTTTTCGGTCATTCTTTTCGTATCACCGAAAATCGGTCATATGTCTCACGCTTCGAATTTCAGTGTGGGGTGCTTTGTAGGGTATTTTGGGGGGGTTTACACTGTAGATATTACACGATGGTAAAATCCATGGTCACATTCTTGTTTCATGGCCAATTTTACACGAAGTGACCAAATTTAGCCATCTACCATGAAAAGGGTAAAATCAGGCCAAAATACCCGAATTCGTGATTGCTCAAGTTAAGCTTAAATAAGCCATATCTCGGCCTATAACTTTTTTTTTTGGAACTAATATTTCGGGTTTAGGCTGTCCTTTAGTTAGTTTCGCCCTTTCGCTCTGAAATCGTTTTCATTCTTTACGAGGGAAAACAGCTTGAATTTTGGCGAACTTTTCCCGTGAAATAACGTGAACTAACGATGAAATAACATCGGAATGACGTCGTGAAAACTTGAACGTGAAATGGTAACCTGTCCCGATACCCGGGAGGCGCAGGGGACAGCTTACCAGGGGCCGGGCAGGGGGGCCGGCCGACCCGGGACCGGGCGAGGGGGTTAACACTCGTGTAATACCCTGTACACAAAAAACGGTGTATTACGCGTAATACACGTAATTGTAATACCATTTTTGGGCCAAATGTGCCAAATTTTGGCATTTTAGTGCCAATACACGTGTAATGTCCCCGTAATACCCTGTAATACCGCATAATACCGAGTACTCTGTACACGATTTCTTCGAGTGTTTACCCCCTCAGGACCGGGGATAGCCGGTAATGTCTCGGCGGCCGGTGGTGGTGGTGGGGATGTCTCTGGGACAGCTAACCAGTGGCCAAACCGGGACAGCTGACCAGAGGTGACTGTACAAAATTTTTCACTGTTGTTTGCTCCTTGCCTTGTAATCATTCTGGTGCCTACCTCGACGAGCTGCTGTGGGCCGGCAGGCTGCAGCGCGCGCACCGTGGCGCCGTAGTGCGCGGCGAGCTGGGCCGAGCGACGCGCCAGCCACGCGCTGGCCGCGCCGACCGCCGTGCTGGGGGCCAGGCTGACGTCCCTGGCGCCGATGGACAGCAGCCACTCAGCCAGGGACACGGCCTTGGCGGCCGGGGCCACCACCAGGCAGCCGCGGCTCGCGTCCAACGGCGGGGCGCTGCGGCCGTCCGAGGTCACGGACAGCACCACCTTGCCCGCGCCCTCCGCCACGCGCCTGCGCACACGTCCACAGTGAGACTGCTGGTGCAGTTAGACGACAGCGAGGCTGCTGGAAGTCAGTGAGACCGCTGCTGCAGCTAGACGACTGTGAGACTGCTGCTGCAGGCTGCATTTAGACGACAGTGAGACTGCTGCTGCAGGTTGCTGCGGTTAGACGACAGTGAGACTGCTGCTGCAGCTTGCTGCAGTTAGACGACAGTGAGACTGCGACTGCAGGCTGCAGTTAGACGTCAGTGAGACCGCTGCTGCAGCTAGACGACAGTGAGACTGCTGCTGCAGGCAGCATTTAGACGACAGTGAGACTGCTGCTGCAGGTTGATGCAGTTAGACGACTGTGAGACTGCTGCTGCAGGTTGCTTCAGTTAGACGACAGTGAGACTGCGGCTGCAGGCTGCAGTTAGACGTCAGTGAGACCGCTGCTGCAGTTAGACGACTGTGAGACTGCTGCTGCAGGTTGCTTCAGTTAGACGACAGTGAGACTGCGGCTGCAGGCTGCAGTTAGACGACAGTGAGACTGCGGCTGCAGGCTGCAGTTAGACGTTAGTGAGACCGCTGCTGCAGCTAGACGACAGTGAGACTGCTGCTGCAGGCTGCATTTAGACGACAGTGAGACTGCTGCTGCAGGTTGCTGCAGTTAGACGACAGTGAGACTGCTGCTGCAGGCCAAGCTGCAGGCTGCAATCTGTCCCGTGAAGCGGATGAAGGAGCTACTCGGTCTGGAGAAACAAAAACCTGTTGGCAGGGAAAAACTGAAACGCAACAACTCAATGATGCAAACAGATATTCGTCAAAAACCCATAAGCACGAACCAATTGTGAAAAAATTCAAAAGTTTCAGATCACCTTGTGGAGAGTTTTTGAGACAAAATTCAAATTACAACGAATATGACGTCAAGTTCGTTGAAGAACACTGGACAGCAACACAGGAAAGCACTTGGATACGTGCCTCTGCGACCCGGCCAGCGTGTGCAGGGGAGCCGCGTGGAAGGGCAGGGGCCGCACGGTGCCGTCCTCGATGGCGGCGCGCACCACTTCCTGCACGCGTCTCTTGGTGTCCTGGCGCGCCTTGAGCGGCCAGTCCCAAGCCAAGGAGTACGCCGAAACGTTGAGGAGGAAGTTGGACAGACCTGCACGACATACAACAGAATGGTGCGCGACGAAGTATTTTTATTGCGAACTTACAGTATGCTACAGATACTTGGTTATCACAAGCTACTTTTGTCTGTAAAGCCCAAAATAGTTAGTCAGGTCAGAGTGCGTCTCTACATTTCTGAGCGAGAAACCCTCGGATCTATTTCCCTTTTGATTTCTGATATTCGAGAAGGCTTACAGCACTTTCATTCCAGGAACGTAACATCACGTAGGAACGAGTGTGACAAAATGTCACGTTCCTTTAAGCATTGTCTCACATTCGTCTAAATGTGCGTAAGCTTATTTATGGCCGATTCACAGCCAAACGAATGTGACAAATGCTCAAAGGAACGTGACATTTTGTCAAATTAGTTTCAACGTGATGTCACGTTCCTGGAGTGAGAATGAGACCACGATGAACTCGATGCGTCCTAATAGAATAATCCTAACTATCAGAGCAGATCCAAGACAATCCTAACTGCCAGAGCAAAGACAATCTCAACTGTCAGTGCAGATTTAGAAGCATCATAACTGCAGAGGTACCTAATCTAATAGTGTTCATGAATTGACATTATCAGTCAAGATTGTCTTGGATCTACTCTGGCGGTAAAGATGATTTTATTAGGACGCGTCGAACTCTGCCATTTTCCTTGACCGTGTGCTCACCCACGCTGCTGCCAACATCCGTGAGGCCGGCACCCACGTGTACCAGGCGGCTGAACTTGTTCATGATGCCGAAGACGCTCTTGAAGGCCTCGCCGCCGCCCTGCGTCAGCGCCACGTCCACGCAGCCCCTGGCGCCGAAGCGGCTGGCCAGCGCGGCCGGGAAGTCCCTGGCGGTGCCGACGACCGTGTCCAGCGCGGCGTGGGGGAACTGGGCGCGCAGGGCGGCCTCCTCCTGGCGGTCCTTGACCGTGGCCACCACGCGGCACTGCGCGCGCAGCAGCAGCGCGATGGCGGCGTGGCCCAGCGCGGAGGCGCCGTCCACCACCAGGGCGCGCTCCCCGCGCCGGACGAACAGCTGTCAACGGACACGGCGTGAGAATCCCAGTAAATCCAAAACTCAGTTTCTGGGGCGTTTTCTTTCACCCAGAATCTAGGAAGACATGAATCTGTTTTTAAGTGTCACAGCCCCCGAGGCGCGTGAAACAAGCCTCTGGAAACACCATGACAGTTTTCGAACCGTCATCCCACCAGAAACTGGGATGTCATGATGTCCACCTGCTCAATTTGGTGGTAATGGTGCGCGACCTCTGTTAGAAAAGCTACCGGAATCTTTCACTATCGACTTGGGGTTTAAGCGTCTTTTTTTGCCCTAGAAACTGGGTCTTGGTTTCACTGTGAACTTCTTAACGCGTCAAGAAGTTTGACAGATTTACCAAGACCATGATAAATGTGTCTTAAGGGGGCTCATACATGTTAAAAGCACTTTAAAAAAAAAAAAAAATTTTGATGTAGACGGATTAAGATTTTACAATTTCTGTGTTAAAATCCTTTTAGATAATTGAGTAAGCTTCATTTTGGCTTAAGGAAAAGTGACTTTGGACATTTTTTGGAGATTTAGTCGAAACGTTTAAAATTTTGCTTCTCGTAAGATTTTGTTCGCATACTTGCTCAGATCTGTGGGGAAAAAATCAGGGAGACTCATTATCAGTAGTGTCATAGAATTGACTAGAATGGGCTTTATATCTGCAATAGTTTTCAAGAAAAAAAAATAAAAACAATTTTTTGTTGAAAAATTTGTTTAAAAAATTGTTAAAAAAATTGTTTTTATTTTTTTTTGAAAAATATTGCAGATATAAAGCCCATTCTAGTCAATTCTATGACACTACTGGGGATGAGTCTCCCTGATTTTTTCCCCACAGATCTGAGCAAGTATGCGAACAAAATCTTACGAGAAGCAAAATTTTAAACGTTTCGACTAAATCTCCAAAAAATGTCCAAAGTCACTTTTCCTTAAGCCAAAATGAAGCTTACTCAATTATCTAAAAGGATTTTAACACAGAAATTGTAAAATCTTAATCCATCTACATCAAATTTTTTTTTAAAGAAGTGCTTTTAACACGTATGAGCCCCCTTAAGGCGGTACAGTGGTGAAAGGTGGTAAATTTACCGCCCTTAAAAAGGGTGCCCTTGGAAAGGCGGTAAAAAATGGATCCCGCCCGTAGAGGGCGGTAATTTTTTTTACCGCCTTCGTTACCATGCGCCTTTTAGGTTAGGTGAGGCCCTGGCGTCACTTTTCAAGATTTTTCTTAACAGTGTACACTTACACTCAATTAGTGTATAATTTTGGTCAAAGGCTGACCCCTGCAGAAGCAGCAGCCCGAGCCACCCCAGCCCACTGCAGGAAATAACCACAACAAAAGTACACAAATTTCTGGCAAATTTTTTATCAGGAATTTAGTGTACATTTGTTAGTGTACAACAATTGTTGTACAAAGTACAATGGAACCGGCATGAGGAGTGCTGTGCAGTCCAGGGCTCGTTGTGGTTAGTACAAATCTCGTTGTACTTTCTACAATCCCTGTTGTACTTTTATTGTACACTTTGTGTTGTACTTTTGTTGTACTATCCACACTTTTTCTAGCAGTGCCCCGCACCAACCTGCTGGTGCAGCGCGTGCGCGGCCGTGGCGTAGGCGAGCGGCACGGTGGCGGCGGCCTCGTCGGCCCAGCCGGGCGGCACGGCCCACTCCAGCACGGCGTCGGGCTGCAGCGGCCCCGCGCTCGACGCGCACACGCCCATCACGCGCACGCCGGCCGCGCGCACGCCCGCGTAGTCCAGCAGCCCCACGGCCGTGCGCCCGTCCTCGGCCGCGTCACTGTAAGGGTTGACGCCCAGGCACCGGACCTGCAGCAAGGAGAAATAACTTTGAGTTCCAGTGTACGAATTTCTGAAATCCACACAAATTTTGGATGAATTTCAATGAAGTGCAGCCAAATTTCATTGAATATCAGTAGAAATTCACTGATTTTTGAAGAACTTCTATGAGTTTCGCTAAAGTTTCATGAACTTTGAAGAAATTTGACTAAAATCCGAGATTGTCCATGAATTTTAGTGCGCAATTTCTATTGGAGTTGTTTTCCCTTGACCTGCAGGCTGTCCATGTGCAGTTGCCGGGTGCGCTGCAGGCGCGGCCCGTCCTCGCCGCCGCCGCTCAGGTTGGCCAGATGCACGCGCGGCAGCCAGCCCCAGCGGCCGCCCTGCAGGATGTTGACGCGCAGCCCCAGGCGCAGCTGCGCCGCGTACATGGGCGTGTCCAGGGCGAAGGGGGGCGCGCCGGCGTCCTGTGTGCGAGTCAAGGGTTTTAGTTTCACAGCAGACAGAAAAAGAGTCCGCACTGAGAAAACCTTACAAACTATTTTGGGCCTTACAAAGAAAAGTAGTTTGAATAACAAAGTATTTTGAGCATTACGTAAGCTTACAAAGAAAATACTTCGTAATTTACGAACTATTTCTTCGTATAACAGGGTATTTTAGTTTGTTATATGTATGCTCAAAATACTTCGTAAGGTCTTAAGGGTGCGGATTTCCCTGGAAGCCCACCCTGGAAAAAAGAACTGTTTAGCCAGGGTGCGCCTGGGAAACCCGGACACTGTTAAGGGAGGGTGGGGTACAATGGGACGCTTTTTTTGTTTTTGGCCTAGATCCGAGACCGTTGGAGCTAGAATGTCTCCCGACAGCTCAAAATGTTCTTCGTTTATTTATCTATAACTTTTATTTCAACAAAAAATTGATTCTACGGCATTTTTGGTCTGTGGAGACATTTTGCCAAAGAGCGTCACCTGTCTCATTGTGCCCCGGGCTGGGGCACAATGGGACAGCTTCGGGGCACATTGGGACACACCCTTATATAAGCTAAAAATAAAGCGAAGGAGCATTAAAAAAATTGTGGGCAATAGGTTTTGATCTATTTTCGTCACGAACTATTTTAAAAAAGAACTAACGTTACTGGTTGCCTTTAAAAAAAAAATACCGGAGTAAGATGTGTAACAAATAAATAATGTGCAGTGTTAAATACAATAAAAAGCACAAAAGAAATGTGTGATGCCAAAATTCTTATGAATAACATAATTAACGTATGGTTTGGCTTCATTTATACGTAAACTACAACCAAAACTTGAAAGCCCTTTGATTAACACGTCCCATTGTGCCCCAAACGAGGGTGTCCCATTGTGCCCCGAACGACACGCTGGACTGGACACGCTCTAGCTCTTTAACCCCATAAGCCAGAGCGCCCAGACAAGTCTCGCTGAACCTCAAAAGACCAACGAACGCACTGGTGAACTCGCCACGAACGTGTGACAAATACTTTAAATGCTAGAGGAAAAACAAAATTCTCCGGTCTTGCTAGTTTTGCCTAGTTTTTCTTACATTCGCACTTTGCGTCGACCTGCCGAGAGAACGCTCAGTCGAATAGAGTTCCCGCCTTGTGAAACTAACATGGCAACTGCTGGCCTATAATCGAGCGTAACCCGCAGATCCTACGAACACCGCAAGGTGGCTAATTTGACAGTGTCCCATTGTGCCCCGTGTCCCATTGTACCCCACCCTCCCTTACTTGCCGTGTTCGAATCGAATCCGAGGGGTGCCTCACTTCGTTTGCCCCTAGCTCCCGCGCTAACTCCACTCTCCAAATTTGGCATGCCCTCGAACCTCGAACTGGGCGCTTCTGTCGCCTTGCTCTGTTCTACATTGTAGGGCGCCAAATGGTTGCATTTGGCGTATAATTTGATTCCGTTCAAATCCATCCTGATTCCATTAGAATCTGTCCTGACTCGATTCGAACCCAACCTAATTCGGTTCGAATCCAACCTAATTCGGATCGAATCCAACCTAATAAGGTTTGAACCCATCCTGATTCGATTCGAGATCATCCTGATTCGATTCGAATCCAACCTGATTCGTTTCGAACCCGTCCTGATTCGTTTTGAACCCATCCTGATTCGATTCGAACCCATCGCTGATTCGATTCGAATCCATCCTGATTCAATTCGAATCCATCCTGATTCGATTCCATAATCCACCCTGATTCAATTCGAATCCATCCTGATTCGATTCGAATCCATCCTGATTCGATCCAAACCCATCCTGATTCGACGCTCCTTCCCCACCTGCAGGAACACGCAGTGCGCGCGGTGGCCGCCAGGGGCCGCTGCCAGCGTGCTGAGGACGTCGGGCACGGCCAGCATGGGCACGCCGCGGAACACGAGGTAGGCCTCGCCGGTGCGGCAGAGCAGCAGGCGCTCCAGCGGCAGCGCGGCCTCGCCGCCCTCCACGTGCAGCACCTCGCTGCCCAGGTCCACGGCCTCGGCGTGCTTCAGCAGCGCGTACCGCCGCCCGCCCTGCCGCACGCTCAGCAGCAGCCGCAGCTCGGGGGGAGGGGAGAAGCCTGGCGACAAAGCGGCGTGGTGCACTGCCAATTCCCCACACTGATAAAAGTCCAGCCGTTTTAGAATGGAAAATTTGCGCAAAGTTTAAAAATAATCATTGATGTTCGCAAACGGCAAATCACTGAGTTAGAAGAAAAAAAGATAATTCTGGAACAAAAATATACTGCTTTAACGGAAAACACAAAAATACGAAAATGATGAGAAAAATCCGTTTGAAAACAAGAATTAAGTGTTTACAGCCCTACCTGGCGGCAGCTCGGCCAGCAGGAGGCCGCGTTGGCGGCGCACGGCATCCAGGGTGGCGCTGTCCACCACGTCGGCCGCGCTGCCCACGCGAACATGCAGCTGGAAGCAGAGGCAGTGCCGGTGTTTCGTGTGACCCCCCAAAGGATTCCTCAGTGGGAGAGCAATCCATTGGTGGGGATCACGGTTCGAGTACCATAAAGCGACTCTGGAGTTCAAAACGCGTCTCGAATTTCGGCCGCCTCCACCGGTTGCCTGGCCTTGAGCTGTAGAAATGCCATTATTTTTTAGAGTGAGGGGTCACCAATCTGGTAATCATGGAGACATACTAAGTAGGGGAGTCGCAAGGTCTGGTGACACTGTACACTTCTTACCCACTTGACGGGTCTGTGGGTGCACCTATCGCCATGGTTTTGGTACCCACGTAATCCTGAAGAATCGAGGATTGACGACGTTTAATTTTTTTGATCGAAATGGGCCTTTGAACTTGGCTGGACTCGGAAACAGGCTCCCGTACCAGCTATCGAGATATTGTGGGAGTGAGACAGACAGCTATGGCGACTTTCTTAACCACTTTGCGCCGACACTGCGGTGTGGTCGGGGTTGATGAATGTTTTTATGATAACATATAATGCTATAGAAGAACGACTTTTGGTCTGATTTTCTAAAAACAGCTTATTTCAAATGCTCAGAGGTTATATCGGACCTCTCTCTCTCGCAGGATCGCTCGAGACCTAGTACCGCCGAGCGCCACCTTGCGCCTCCCTAGCTTAGTATGTCTCCATGTGGTAATCGTGTACACTTCATCCGGTAATCATTGGTAATCACACGCCGAAACTGCAATTTCCGCAGTTTTTATAGGATTTTAAGGGTTTTTCTTATTAAGAACAAAAATGCTCTTATATGGCCAACATTATAGAGTTTTTGAGTATTATTGTATGTAGTCACTGGTTAGTAATCCTGTGTACACTCCTGAGCTGAGTGCTCTACAAATCGAAGAGCGTACATTGTATGCTCTAACTGGAGCATGCCTGCAAGCACGCTCTAGCTAGCGCATGCCTGCCAAGCATGCACTTACTAGTGCCAGGTGGTGGCAACGGCCTAGGAAGAGCGTGAAGCGATGCTCGCGCCGTCAGTGCAGAGGTTGCGCACTTGTTCGAGATTATGAAAACTAGACTGTGTTCTTCAAAACGCTTTGCACCGATGGAAAGGGCTTGAAATTTAGGGTGCATTAGGCTAATTGCTCTTCTCCAAACTCTCACCTTACCTGATATTAAGGTGCAGTGAAAACACCTAAAAACACGAGAAATCACAAAATTTAGGAAAAACTCGAATGCACCATGTTGATGTAAATTGTTCCACTCTTGTGTTCGGTTGAATTGGAAGTATCGGGCAGTCTACTAGGCCTAATGCACCCCAAATTTTGTGCTCTTTTGATATGTGCAAAGCGTTTTGCAATCAACGGGCTAGATCTTACAATCGAAGCAAAATAAGTAACCAATGCACCTGACTCGCGCATGGCTTCACGCGCTTCCTAGGCCGTTGCCGCCCCCTGCTAGTGCATACATGCCATGTACACGCTTCCTGATGCAGGCAACTCCCTATCCCTTATGCACAAGATGCATGCTTCAGTTAGCGTGTACATGGCATGTATGCAAGTAAGTGCAAGCTTGGCAGGCATGCGCCAGCGCGCCAGCTAGAGCGTGCTTGCAGGCATGCTCCAGTTAGAGCATACAATGTACGCTCTTTCGATTTGTAGAGTGGTGGACCCCTCGTCTGGCCCACAGTGCACCGGTCTCCTGCCCCAGTGTGTCGCACTCACGTCGGGCAGCTGCTGCTGCGCGGTCCTCGCCACGGCGTCCGGCAGCGCGCTGCGCCCCGCGACGGCCGCCACCAGCAAGGGGCTGCGGCCCTGCAGCGACGCGAGCTGCAGCGCCAGCGAGCACAGGTGCTCCAGGTCCTTGGCGGCGGCCTCCGCGTACGCGAGGAACGCCCTGGTCTGCACCAGGATGGGCGGGAAGGCGGCCGGCAGCGGCAAGGGCTGCGTGTCCACCTGCACCACGGCCAGGCGGCCGCGCGGCGAGCACAGGCTGACGCAGCGCCGCAGCAAGTCGAAGTGCAGCGCGTCCTGCGAGCCCGCCGGCAGCACTGGCGGCAACAAGGACAACCGTACCTTCACACATATATTCTTGTTAAGGGGGGACCCTGGTGAAAAAATCGCCAAAATTCCAATAAATTGTATTTTCAAAGTTCATAGATAAAAATGTGCATAGAAGGTTTCAGATTCAACAGGTTGAACACTTTTAAGCTAAGTGGGTAGTTTCTTTATCATTTGGAAGGAAATAACATTGAGATCAGTTGTTGTTGGCTTGTACGCTCAACTTCACAGCTTTGCTCAGTCGACAAAAAATTTTGTCGTAGAAAGACTTCCTGCGTTCCTGGTTGACACCTACATGAGTCGTCTTGCATGGACTCTGATCATTGATGACTTGTTGACAAATTTTAGTGACGGAATCTTGATATCAGCCCTACTTTTTTAAAAACACACCTAGAAGTTTGAAAAAAGGGAAAAAAATCACTTTTTTTTCAAATGTTAAAATTTGAAAACTCATATCTCAGGACAGAAGTTGAATTTGAAAATTCCGTCACTAAAATCTCTTCAATACATCTTTAGGATAACCCAAAAAAAATTTCAAGACTTTCCGTCCCAATGAAAGACGCAGGAAGATTTTTCCCCAACGCTCCAAAAAACACTAAAAAGCCACTTTTCTCAGAGACCGTTCAACATTTTGGATTGAATTTTGTTTTGGGAACTCACCATAATGAACCTAATAATTAAGCAAAGTTTCAACTTCCTGGGATTATTTTGAAGCCTACTTGAAAGTTTCACCAGGGTCCCCCCTTAAGCCAGAGCGAAAATAGCACACCCCTTTCAGAAAAGTTTTTCTGAGGTTGACACCCGGAAATGCGTCCTACTGGTAGTTTGAACCCTTCACTATCGCGGTAGTATTAGTGAGACTCAAATTAGGGAAATCTAGTCGAAAAACTCCTAAATACTTCGTACAAAAGCCCAATAATACAAGAATAATACCTACCTACCTATAACACTAGAATCCATAGTACAATCAAAAGCCGCATGTGTCGTGCATTTTGGCTTTAAAATAAAACTAAAAGTAAAATTATAGCTCAAGCAAGTTCAGCGATTTATAAATGTAAAGTAAGAGTATTTGGGGCTCAGGAGCGCGAGCCAAAATCCTAGTTTTCGCTTGTATTCTTCTTATTCTTCTCGTTTTAAACTCACTGACGGTTGTGAAGAAAACCATGAAAAATTACAGAATTATCTAAATATAATACTGGAAATAATACCCATAATACTCTATAATACCAATAATATATATAGCACTTCGTACACGGTTCAGCGGAGTCACCCCTTGAAAAATTTGAGAATTCAGACCAATTTTGTAAGACCTAGTGGTCTGATTTCCGATTTAAGACTTCTAAGTAAGCAAAAGAATATTCTTGGTATAGGTAAATCAAAACTCTTTTTCTCAGTGTAAGAAAGGTGTTTTCAGCAAGAACGCCCTGTCAATGAATGGTGAGGTCACCTTGCGCCGGCTCGAAGACGACCTTCTGGATGCGCTTGGGCACGTGCAGCTCGTGGCGCCCCTCGGACCGCTCCAGCGTCACCACCTGCAGCAGCGTCTCCAGCTGCAGCGCGCGGACCGCCTCGACGCACTGCTCGTCGTCCTCGCGGCTCGCGGTGCCGCCCAGCACGGCGCGCGCGCCCCGCTGCAGCCACGCCAGGCTGCGGTACGCGCCGCGGCACTGCAGGCCGCGACGGCCCAGCTCCTCGTACACGGCGTCCGCGTCCACCTGCGCCCTGCGACGCGAGGCTCGGCCATTAGCACACACGCAAGATCCTACACTCAAAAATTAACTGACATGTTCTTAGGACACATACTTCAGTGATCTACATCACTCAAAAATTCATACAGTGAACATTCTCTATATTGTGGCGGAAATTCTCTACATAGGGCCTGCGGTGGTACAGACGTGATGACTTACCTTTGAAAGGTCATTGCACCTTAAAGATATTCGGTCGAATTTAATCTTTATTATGAAGAAAAGCGCTCCATCTTAGATCACGAATAAAAGTCTGCGAAGCATCGCTTCGTAATACTAAGAAAACAAAGGCACTGTAAGATCCAGGAAAAATTGCTTCGTATCCTGAAGCAAATCCTTCGTCATAGGAAGCATTTCTTCATGATGGGAAGCCTACAATGCCTCCATTTTCTTCGTAGTTACAAAGCAAATGCTTCGTAGACTTTTTTGAGTGTTGGTGCAGCACTCTCAAAAGCTCATAAACTTTTCGCGGCCTTGCAGAGAAAAAATGTCACAACAAAGTATTTTGAGCATACATATTGTTGAAAAGAAAATACTTCGTAATTTACGAACTAATCTCTTATTTTAACACACTAAATACTTTGTACCTTACACTGTCAGACCTATTTGGCTATTGGTTTGAAGCTTACGTATGCTCAAAATACTTAGGAAGGTTCTATCCGTGAGCCTTCCATCGAAAGACGTTCCGAGTGCAAGCCGTGCCTTACCTGTCTTCGGGCGGGACTGCGGCGGCCGGGCCCAGGGGCGGCTCGTCGTGCTCCGAGATGACAACAGAGCGGCCAGTGCAGATCACGCGGTCCTTCACGCTCACCTCGAAGCGGCCGCTGCCTCGCTGCACCGACACGTACACCTTCGTCTCCCCTGCAACGCGAACACACGCTTATAGCTTTCCGAAGTATTTTGAGCATTTGATCCAGGAAGCGGAAGAAGGGAATAACTTGACTTATCCCCAAATTGAGTTTTTATTTTATTATTGTGCCGTAGAATGGTTTACATCATTACACCAAATTATTTGACTGAATTCCAAGCAGTTTAGGAGAAAATCCACTTGGAAAAAGGGTATAACTCAACTTAACCCCTTTTACAGTCTAAATTTCATTGGAAAATGGAGATAACTCAACCTTAGTCTTCATGAGTCCGTTTGACAAATTGGCAAAAGGATATAACTCAACTTGTGTTTTTATGAATCTAGTGTAAAAAGAATCAACTCAACTTAACCCCCCCTAAATTTTAAATTTCAATTTGGAAAAAAGAGCCAAGTCCAAAAAATACACCAGAGTAACATACACTTCATGCAGACTATTGTCCCACTTGACTTGTCTCCAAATTCCTATTTGTTTAGGAAATATAAGGTGAGCTGACTCTGTTTTCCATTTCAACGGAAAGTGATAAGTCGCAGAAATCCTCTACGGAGTGACCTTACACTTTTGATTTTTTTCCCAAAATTTTACTAATGCTTTTTGAAATTATTAACATGTGCAACATTCATTTGTTTTGTTTTAGTTTTCCCTGCTAACAGTTTTTTGTTTCTCCTGAAAAATGGCCAAAATTGAGTTATCCCCTTCTTCCGCTTCCTGGATCATTTGCAATGAACGAGCTACACCGTTCGTTACACCCTCACTCCAGGAACGTGACATCACGTTGGAACAAGCGTGACTAAGTCGCGCTCCTTTGAGAAATGTGTTCACGCTCGTTCGAATGTGAATGAGCTCATTTATGGCTGATTAACTTCAAAACGAGCGTGAGACAATTCTCAAAGCAGCGTGACATTTTGTCACATTCGTTTCAATGTGATATCACGTTCCCGGAAAATATTCCGCCACTTACGAAGTATTTTTTTGGAAAGCTTATTAATGCTCAAATAAAACCACTAGCTACTTTCCTCTGAAACGCCTAAAATAGGGTAAGGTTACCAAACATGGATCACTTTTTAAATAATCTTCTCTATATCCAAATTAAGAATAGGTTGACTACTATTTTTTAATCTAATGTTGATGTTTACCTCACTGGTGATATGTCTACCAAAAATGGTACCTCTAGCTTGTATACTTTGGAAGTTGTGAGGACAAGAAAATATGGCTATTTTTGCTAAGGTTAGGTTAGGGTGGTCCAATCATGGATCACCCCACCAGCGTTTGGACACAAAGCAAGGTATGCATTCAGTAGTCCCAAAATATCAAAGTAGTCCGTCTAAAGTGCACGATGAAAAATTTTGAAGTGACTGCGGTGATTGCTTGGCCCAGAATCAGGGGTGCAAAAATCACCTTTTTGAACGTCATTTTTCCATCGATTTTCGGGGGCCTGTTTTAGGTGTCTTTCTAAACGCAACCCTGCAGAGTACAGAGACGCAGTTGCAAACTTGTCAGATTCACATCGAACAGTCAAAGGGTCAGTCTAAGCAAGGAAAGACAGAAATTAAAAATCTGGCCACCCGGTCTTCAGATATAGACCCCCAAACAGAAATGATCCATGTTTGGTAACCCGATCCATGTTCGGCACTTTACCCTACTTAGTTTGCACGGTTACGAAAGGATTATGTATATAAATGCTTTATGAAATCGAATCTGCGTCACCATCTGGTGGGGCCTGCTTACCCTCTTGGGGCACCACCTCGAAGTCAAAGAAGACGACGTTGTCCAGGACGATGGGGCAGCCCTGTGGCGCGTGGGTGGATACGACTGACAGAACAAGGCTCTGAGGGAAGAGGCGTCAGGAAAACGTTAGAACTGCACCGGTAAAACTAAAGCGTAACTCTATGCTTGAGTCAAGCATATAGTTACGCTTGAAATGAAGCATACTCTGAATATTGCCCCATGCATTTAGATAGGGGGAATCTTGGCGGAAGAGCCTGTTACGCTTGATTTCAACCGTCAACTGATTACGCTTGAAAACAGAGGGTAATACTACGCTTTATAGTTTTACCAGTGTGATTGACGTTTTTCAGTCTTGCAGGTTGATTCGTTTGGCTTCAAGCGAATAGTGCTTCGTTTCGCAACTCTCCCCGCCCATCTAAATGCATTGAAGAATTTCTTCTCTACACGGTAAAAACGGAACCTGGTTTTCCCAGGAACTCCCTGGAAATCGCTTATGTCTCTACCATAGGTTTCCTGGGAAAACCAGGTTCCGTTTTTACCGTGTACCCTTGACTTCAAGCGCTGACACCGAGGGGGTATGCACTCGCGTAATAGTCGGTTCACTCAATCTGTAATAGCACGCGTAATAATACGCGTAATAGTCGCGTAATAGCCGAAATTGTCAAAATTTTATCAAATTTGGTGTGTTTTAGGCCGTTTTTAGCTAAATTCCGATTAATTTGAGGCGTAATAGAGCGTAATAGCGTAATAGTCGGTACACAGGTTCAGAGAGCGCATAACCCCTCGGCTGACAATGTCATGAATCGTCCAAAGTAGAAGCACTCATTGCGACTCACCAAGCAGGTGGCGGGGCTGAGCAGGGTGTGTCCGTTCCACGTGCAGTCTGCGAGGTGGCTCAACTCGGCAGTCGCCAAAGCCAGCGGCAGGCGCATCTCGTAGCGCGGGCCTCCCTCCTGTAGGCCGTCGAGCGCCGGCAAGGTGTGAGCGAGACCACCACGCGCTGACGCGAGTCAATGCCCCACCTTTGGGCCCCTACAGCGATACTCTTAACCTCTCATAGGGTCATGCAGAAAATACTGCCTTCAAAGAGGCGACGAACAAGAGTATCGCCAAAATTTTGCAAGGCAAAACCCGTTCCTGCTTTTCCCAGCCAGATTTCCGGAACCGGCTATGCTGCGTGGCAACGAACCTCGAATGAGTGCAGGTGGCAGTTTATTGCCAAATTTAGGCGGCAACATACATTGAATAAGTGCAGGCGACAGTTTGTTGTCCAATTTTGACGATACTCCGAAGTATCGCGAAGTTTCTGACAAATTTTGCCTCATAAAAGGCAAGAGAGTTTCTGCAATGCCCTTTTGTTGACGATACACAATTGCTCTGAGGGTTGCTCGCGACCGGATCGCAAATTACATGGAACTGAAAATTTTCCTACAATATTTGAACCCTTGTGGGCTAACTCAAACCAAACAATCATAACTAAAATTTGTTCTTGAAATTAATTGTTTCGATAAATGGGTGCAATTTAATTAAAATTAACGTTAACAACCGTGATTATCACACTGAGAAAGCCTTACAAACTACTGTAAGCCTTACAAAGAAAAGCAGCTTGATATAAAAAAAGTATTTTGAGCATACATAAGCTTAAAAAGAAAACAGTTCGTAAATTACGAACTATTTCTTCGTATAACAAAGTAAATGAGTTTGTTCTGTGTATGCTCAAAATACTTCGTAAGGTTTTAAGCAAGCACCAAAACAAGATACTTATAACCTTAGAGTGAACATGTTCGAAATGGAACCATGAATGTCTCTTGGATATCAATCTAGGCGGCACTTTTGCTGTTCACGGGCACAGTCGCAGGTACTCACGGCGGTGGCTTTGAGGAAGTTGAGCGCCCAGGTGTCGCGGTGGTCCCAGGTGGCGAGTGGGGCCAAGGGCGAGGTGTCCCTGCACACGGGGGTGGCGACGGCCGGGTACAGCTTGGCCACATCCGGGTTCAGTCCCTCCATGTACATGCTGGTGGCAAAGATTGTCGTAGTGCGCGCGTTGTTCCACGGTTGTCTACATCCATGTCTATTACACTCTAAAGGACCGAAAAAATTGTCTTGTTGACTTTTTAATGCAGAATTAGGTATGCACATATACGTACGCGAGGTGTGTATCGGTGCATCACTACACTTTTTTCTTGTGCAGGAAGATGCAAAAAATGTACTCATTGATTTGTGTACTTAATATTATACACAGTTTGCGTTCGTATCTGTGCGCATGCCTAATTGTGCATTAAAAGTTCACAATTATGCATTAGAAAAGCCCACAAAAATTTAGTGCGTACTGAGCTTTTTCTTCACAATATAAACAAAAGGTTATGACATCACAGAAGGCACAGAAAGCATGACCAGTTTCTTCATTTAAGAACAAATATTTCTGTATTCTGTTTATGTCGCATAGTACCTCAGTCACTGCAAATCCAAAGGTCCGACTTCTCGCCACTCCAGAGGCGAGACATAAAAGTCTCGCCAAGTTTTGGTCAGACCTGAAAGTCTGGCCAAAATTTGGTCAGACAAAAAAGTCTCGCCACAAAACGGTCAGACAAAAAAGTCTCACCACAAAATGGCGAGACTTTTGTGTCTGACCACCACCTACAGGCCGTAATGCGCCGGACGGTTACGGCCCAAAGACCGTGGTCAGACACAAAAGTCTCGCCATTTAGTGGTGAGACTTTTTTGTCTGACTGTTTTGTGGCGAGACTTTTTTGTCTGACCAAATTTTGGCCAGACTTTCAGGTCTGACCAAAACTTGGCGAGACTTTTACAGGGTGAGTTTTCTCAATGTGTCAATAATTTGTAGGTAGTTTGGGCACCCCAAGGCGATCATTTTCAACCAATGAACTAGTGGGCGCAAACGTCTAGGTACGGACATAATTGGTGTTTTGTAATTGGCCTTCGCGCCTGCGAGGTAGGCACCCGCAGCCACTGATGGTCGCAGGACCTCGCGTGGGTAGAGATGGGCGAACAGGCTCTGTTCGGATTCGAGCGAACACGAACAAGAAATTGAAAAAATAATTCAATCCGATCCGAACAAATCAGAAATTGTCTCGAACCGATCGATCCGAACACAAAGTTGTTCGGAGTCGAACGATCAAGACTCGAACAGTCCTTAATATTTACTGCATAACTGTATTCATGAGACGTTGCTTTCAAAGTACAGATGAAATAATGAATTTGTTTTCATAATCTGCGCTCGTTTGTCGCGTCTGTGTGCAATCCAGCCTCTTGCAACGCTAGCTAGCGAAGAAATTGTTCGGCCTCAAACAGTCTAACTCGAAATTTTCCGAACAGTTCATGGTCGAGCACTTTTTGTTCGTCCCTGAACGAACAAAATTTTTGTTCGGATCGTTCGAGTTCGCTCGGATCCGAACATGTTCGCCCATCTCTACGCGTGGGGGTGTAGCGGGTCTAGGAGGGGTGCTTCGAGTCTCGTAGGGGTGCGGCGGACCTTGCAAATGTCTTTTGGGAGGGGTTGCCGCGGGTCTGAAGAGGCTGTCATAGTGGCCCCCGTTACAGTGGATCTCACGGCTGTCTTTGCGAGGGTGGCGGGATTCCTCGGATACTTCCGCGAGGTCAGTGGCACTCCCGCGAGTACTACTAGTCCCGCGACACCCCCTCGACAGGTCCTGCCGCCCTCAGTGGCACCGGGTACCTACCTCGTAGGCGCAAAATCCAATTACAAAACACCAATTATCTCCGTACCTAGACGTTTGCGCCCACTAGTTCATTGGCGAAGAATGGTCCCCTGGGGATGCCCAAACACTGAAAAACCAAACGTGGTCCAGACCGCACCACTGGTGTGGTCAGATGGATGCCATTTTGACCACATCAGTTGGTGTGGTCTAGACCACGTTTGGCCACGTTTGGTGTGGTCTAGACCACGTTTAGCCACGTTTGGTGTGGTCTAGACCACACCAAACGCCCCAAACGTGGTCTAGACCACACCAACTGATGCGGTCAAAATGGCATCCATTTGACCACACCAATTGGTGCGGTCTAGACCACGTTTGGTTTTTCAGTGAACTGCCTGCAAATTATTGACACATTAAGGAAACTCACCCTGTATGTCTCGCCATATTTTGGCGCGAAGTCTTTCCTTGCAGTGGTGACACGACGCTCAAAAGAACGTGGCATTTTGATACATTCAGTTGAAAGTGACGTCACGTTCCTGTAACGAGAGAGCTCCGCATCATACTCACTTGCCCAGCGCGTCCAGCACCAAGCCTGCGCCGGGCATGTCGCGCTTGGTGAGGGCGACGTTCACCACGTCCTGGTGCAGGGAGCGCTTGAGGATGGCCTGCAGCAGGCCGTGGGGGGCGATCTCGATGGCCAGGGCGTCCCTGTCCACCTGGTCGCAGGCCTCCTCGAAGTACACCGAGCTGAGCAGGTTGTTGGTGAAGTACTGCGGCGAGGCGTACTGCACGTCGTGCTCGCGGGCCCGGGTGAGCAGCGCGGACGTGGAGATCCACCGCGAGGAGCGCTTCTTCGGCTCCAGGATGACGCCCTTGAGCAGCTCCAGCAGGCGCGGCGCGGCCGGCTGGATGTAGCGGCTGTGGTACGCCACGTTGCTCACGTTGACGGCGCGCGCGAAGATGCCCTTCGCCTTGAGCTGCGCCACGAAGGCGTCCATGTCGGCCGCGGGGCCCGACAGCGTGCAGCTGGTGGAAGAGTTGTGGCAGGCGATGTCGATGGACTCGGGGACCATGGCCTTGACGCAAGGAGAAGCAGGGATTGAATGCCGGCGTACTTTCTCATGAATTTCGGCGAGTTTCGGTCATGAGTTTTGACGAATCTCGGTCAGTTGCAATGGCGGTGAATTGCAATGGACACACTGAGTTATAATGTTCTCTTTCGTGTCTAAGCTATGCAAAATACTAACAAGGGAAGTGTCCCAGGTGCTACATCCAGATGTTGGCTAAGGAAACCTCTTTACACTATGAAAATGATTAATTTTCGGCATAAAAGTTGCTGCTGAGATGTATTAGAACAATTTTCAAAGGCGTTTTTCTCATGCAAGATTTTGAGTGAAACAAGCATGAAAGTTTGTGTTGTTGCGCATTAGAAAACGAAACGAACGCTCAGTTTTGTGCAAAGCTTGGGCACAAAGGAGTTCATAGTACTTTAATGTGGATTACGATAAATTTCATTAAATTTCAATGACTTGCAAGTGAAATTAAAATGCAAATTTTGAATGATTTTCATGGATTTTAGAGAACTTGTACGATGTTTGTCGGATTTTTAAGAGTTCCGGTAAACTCCCATCAACGCCAAAGAAATTTTCGTTGACAAATTCATGAAACGTCTCCAAATTTACTCAGAAATTTCGAAGAAATGTGATGATTTGAAATATCGTTATTGATGAAAAATTTGCAGCGGGCATACTGTTGCTCACCTTGACGTCCTTGTAGCCGACGCCCACGGCGGCCATCATGCCCGGGACGAGCTTGGTCTCGTTGGTGGCCTGGCCGCGCGCGTGTGCCGCCAGGATCATCTGCTCGGCCGTGATGCAGCCGTCGGCGTACGCGCAGCCCAGCTCCCCCACCGAGTGGCCCACCATGCCGTCGGGCTCCACGCCCACGGCACGCAGCACGTCCGTCAGGCCGATCTGCGACAGAGGGGCGGTATTCCGTTTTTTAACAATTTTTTTAAACAAATTCTTAAACAAAACGGTTTTTTTTTAAAACTACACTGGTAAAACTAAAGCGTAGTATTACCCACTGTTTTCAAGCGTAATCAGTTTACGCTTGAAATCAAGCGTAAAAGGCTCATCCGCCAAGATCCCCCCTATCTAAATGCATGGAGGAATTTATGGTCTATGCTTGATTTCAAGCGTAACGTCTTCAAGCGTAACTTTATGCTTGACTCAAGCATAGAGTTACGCTTTAGTTTTACCAGTGTATTGCAGATAAAAAGCCCATTCTAGTCAATTCTATGACACCCTTAGGGATGAGTCTCCCTGATTTTTCCCCCACAGATCTGAGCAAGCATGCGAACAAAATCTTACGAAAACCAAAATTTGAAACAATTTGACCAAATTTCCAAAAAATGTCCAAAGTCACTCTACTTTAAGCCAAAATGAAGCTTACTCAATTATGTAAAAGGGTTTTAACACAGATATTGTAAAATCTTGATTCGTCTACATCATTTTTTTTTACAAAGTGCTTTTAACATGGATGAGCCCCCTTAACTTCCTCCCCTGTGCTGGCAAAACACTAAGCCTTTTGGTTCGTATTACGAAGGAAAAGCTCAGAAGGATCTTGGGAGTGTATGGCGAGGATTTTCCATATTATGGCGAAAATATTATCCAAGTTGGGATGAAGATTCTCCGGTGAAGATTCTCATTATTAGGGTCAAGATTCTCCATGACGATTCTCGCCGTCTCACCTGCACGACGGCGATGCCCACAAAGGAGTGGAGGATGTTGTCGAAGATTTTAGGGTCCTTGGTGCTGATGATGTGCTTTAGGTCCACGCCGAGCGGCGCCAGGGTGTTGTGGCAGCGCTCCACGGCGGCCGCGAACACGGGGATGCGCATCAGGTCAGCGCCCATGCCGGCCCACTGGCTGCCCATGCCGGAGTACACGAACCACACGGGGCGCTTCTGGCCGTTGTAAGCCTGGGCTCGCAGAAAAAAAAGAAATATTCCATAACTTTATAGAGGCCCTCGCGTGAATTTAAGAGTATTTTACTCGGGTATACACTCTCAGTCTCATATGGACTTTTTATTCTCTTGCTTGTAAAGTTTTTTGAGCAGACGTAAATTGTACTATTTTCTCCTTTGGCTATGCACATAAAGATAATATTGTCAATATATCATGTAGAAATTAAAAAGTACAATGAATTTGACAAGGCAGGTTTAATGGGCTAAAAACCCTACAAAAGGAACAAAAACGTGCGAAGCTAAAGATAAAATAGTACACGGTGAAAACGGTTCCTGGTTTCCCCGGGAAACCTGTGGTGAAGACATGGGCGATTTCCAGGAAGCTCCTGGGAAAACCAGGAACCGTTTTTACCGTGTATATATATTACGATTGCACGAAAACATTTTGGCAAGAGATAAAAAGTCAATACGAGTCTGAGAGTGTACAGTTTCAAGGTTCACTCCCAGTTTAATACTGAGAAATGTCGGGCAGTCATAGTGCTAAGCAAATGCTCAGCACTTTACGATCTAATACCTAATTTGACGAATTTCGTTTGTAATATAGAGAAAATTTTCACCGTACACATTAAATGTTCAGGTAGAATTTTGTGCGTGCAACTTGCACGATTTCGTGCATACGTGGAATTTGCATAATATATCATGCGTAAGGATGTAGGAATCTATGCAAATTCAGGCACAGTTTTATGCACGACGGCACACAAGTTTGAAATTATGCATCACCACGTACACAATTGAACATAAACATTTAGTGTGAAATTGGCTGGCCTCCTCACCTTGATCTGTGCGGGGCGCGCGTCATCGCCCTTGGGGACCACAGAGAATCCGCGGTACATGTGGCCGGGGATGTTGGAGGAGAAGGCGCGGTGCAGCAGGTGGACGTACTCCGGGTCTGAGGCGTTGCTCTCGGCCTGCCGAGCAGCCAGTTTTCGTGAACACTTTCAGATACCTCGGCAATTAGGATAGTCTAGCAGTTAAGATTGTCTTGGATCTACTCTAGCAGTTAGGGCTGCACTACAAGAAAAAGTGTATATAGTACAACAAAAGTACAACAACAAAAACTGTACAATGACAGGGATTTTAGAAAGAACAACGAGAATTGTACAAACCACAACGAGCCCTGGAGTGCACAGCACTCGTCATGCCGGTTCCATTGTACTTTGTGCAACAATTGTTGTACTTGAAAAGTACACTAAATTCCCGATAAAAAAAAAATTGCCAGAAATTCGTGTACTTTTGTTGTGGTTATTTCTTGCAGAGTGTCTTGGATCTACTCTGGCGCGAGCCTACTAATCGAGTGTGCCTGCATGCACAGTTCACCGGTGTGTACTTTTCCTGTAGCGGCATGCAACCCGGGTCAGTCACACTGCTGAGAAAACAGAGTGCTTGCATGCATACTCTAGGGAACCCAGACGCGGGCAATAACTGCTCTTTGAAGAGTGCATACGGCTCCAGGTGGAGTGCCATGCGCACTGTTCTATTTGTGTTGCGACGGCGAACGCACCAACTTCATGGCGCCCTCCAGGCCCTCGGGGGTGCGTCCCGACAGCAGCAGCAGCTTGGGGATGGGGCCCTGGCTCGCGGCGGTGGGGGCGGGGGCCGCGCCGAGGGCCTTCTCGACCTTCTTGACGCGCGGGTTGGGCCGCAGCAGCACGTGCCCCAGGATGCCCCCCAGGCCCATGTTGTTGACGGCCACCATCCCGGGCGGCAGGGGCGTGTTGTCGGCGACCACCTGCAAAACCATGTTTCTTATCACTGCCAAACCAAGCGTGCAGAAGTCCTTGCTGGCTGCGCAGTAGGAGCGAAGTAGGGGTCAGTTGGGGAAGAAAAGTACTTGGTGAGAGAAGTATACCCTAATGCAGATGATATCTCGACTTTAAGCCATCCTTCGACCAGTTATACTTTGACTCAAAATTAAAATCCGTCAAATTGTCGAAATTGTCAAACGGGTTTCGAGATGTCTGCAGTCGTCCACGGGGGAGCACAATACCAGATTCAATCTTGGATTCAATGCTTACTGGTCATAGTTACTGAAAACCCTTCAACATAGGTTACAAACTTCGCTCAGCTGTCATAATTCTGTTCGTAAGAAGAAAAAAAGCACAGCACACTCAGACTCGTATTGACTTTCTATCTCTTGCCAAAAAGTTTTCGTGCAAACGTAATATGTACTATTTTCTCTTTAGCTTTGCACGTTTTTGTTCATTTTATAGGGTATATAAATATATAAATATATTTAGTCCATTAAAGCAGACTTTTTGTCTATGTCTACATGATCTATTGACAATTTTATCTTAAGAACGATCAAAATTGTGCAAAGATAAAGAGAAAACAGTCCAACAGTCTGCTTAAAAAAATAAGCAACAGAATAAAAAGTCCAAATGAGACAGAGTGTAGGAGCTTGAGAGCTGTGCGCTGACCTTGATGCGGCCCTGCTTGATGGCGGCGATCTTGTTGTTGGCGCGGACGTGGTTCAGGGTGGCGGGGATGGTGCCGGACTCCATGGCCACCAGGACCTTGCAGACGCTGACCAGCCCGCTGGCGGCCTCGGTCTGCCCGATGTTGCCCTTGACGGAGCCCACGAGCAGCGGGCGCGCGCGGCGGCGGCCGAGGACGTCGTCCAGGGCGCCCAGCTCGGCCGCGTCGACGGCGCCTACGCCCCAGCCGTCGGTCTCCACGTACGCGATGTGGTCCGGGTCCACGCCCCAGTCCTGTGGGGCAAGCGCGCCGATCAACAGCGGGAACGGGAGGCGACGAAGTTGCGTTCGCACCACATCAAAGTGTTGTGAGTGCACTGAAATTCAAAGGGTGAGGCATCTCTCAAATTTTCGGCGATACAAAAAGTATGACCGAAAAAAGGGTCGTACACGAATGTACCGAAAAATGGGTCGTACACAAATATATCGCCGAAAAAAGGTCAGACATCAGTGATATTGGCCCTTGCTTTCCTGGGGAAGCATCACCCTTTTTCAGTGAGACATTTGTGTATGACCCTTTTTTCGGCGATAATTCGTGTATGACCTTTTATTCGGTGATACATTTGTGTACAACCGTTTTTACGGTGATACATTCGTGAACGACTTTTTTCGGTGATACATTTTAGTATCACCCTTTTTTCGGTAAGACCCTCACCCCTCAGAGAGTGAGATGTATCACTATTTGATTTTCAGTGTGCGCACATTAGGGTCTAATAGTGTGTACTGAGTGAGCCACCCCCCTCCTTGCGGCCCACGCTTACGCAGGGTCTGTCTGGACTGTTGCAACTCCCCGATAAAAAATCAAGAAGCCAGAAAAACTAATTCTTTTCTAAAGAAGTTAAACGTACAACGCTTACGATAGCGTTATGTCCTTTCGAGGTAAGTTAGGGATCCCTGTGCTACTTGTGTCCTTTGCCCCTGAAAGGTAGGCAAACAGTGCTACTTCGCCCCTGAAAGGTAGGCAAACAGTGCTACTTCGCCCCTGAAAGGTAGGCAAACAGTGCTACTTTGCCCCTGTAAGTAGGCAACTAGTGCTTCTTTGCCCCCTCCCCCCACTGGCCGCCTCTGGATCCGCCACTGCCTGGGCTTACGTCGTAGATGCTGCTGAGCTGGCGGCTCAGGACGCGGTGCTCGATGTCGGGCAGCTCCGAACGGGAGAGCTCGGCGTAGAGGGCCGAGGTCGTGTGCACCACCTCGGCGTACGCGCGGCGCGCCGTGCGCGCACGCTCCAGCACCAGCACCACCACGGCCTCGCTGCGCACGCCGCCGTCAGCTGCAACAGGACTGCACTGAGAATCCAAACGCCACACTGCGGAAAAGTCGATCCCTTTTTTGCCGTGAGT